>NC_143014.1:112713395-112950895 GCF_055824585.1 Amblyomma mixtum
GATATAACAATTGTGGAGGGGAAGATCTCCTCATGATTGCACTTTCTCGTTCAGTTGGTCGCTACTTGTGCTATTTACGCCGACGAAGTCTTCCCATAGTGGTACATAGATTTACATTTCGCTTGCGTGCTGCATACAGCAACCACAAAATATTAATGGAAAATGAAAGCAAATTGATTGGCACACTTTTCAAGAAAGAATTTAAATTGCCTCGCGGATTTTTAGTTTTGCAGCAACAGTGGAATGTACACTCGCTGTCAAAAGTAAATGGAAGGCGTCTTTGCCAAAAAAATTTAATTTCTTTAAATCTAAAGCATAATGGTCCATGTTTGTTGGTGCACCGTGCAATTCGCAAAATCACAATTAGGCTGCACATATGTATTCAAGGATGCATGAATAGCGGGGGGGGGGGGGGGCAATGATTAAATTTTTTCGCTAATATTGCCTTGCATTTACTTTTGACGGCACCTGCACATGCTCCATATATTCGTAACAGCCACCGCAGGTTCTTACCTACAAACTTTGCCTCTTGTGTAAGGCCCTTTCAAGCTCGTATTGCGTGTTCTCGTCAAGTTAGTAGGAGACTGAATTAATTTACAAATAGCCTATCACATTATTTGCTCTATTTACAGGAATCCGCGCATATAAGTAGTTCCGACTTTACTTCTGGTTCTCACAGGGATTTTACTAAATAGAGTCCGCCTTGCTCTTTTTGACTGTTAAAACGAACCTATACCAACTCGCGAAGCTATTTACACTCCTGTAGATTATCGACTGCGCTCACCCAGATTGACAGCAACTTTTTTTTCTTATTTACCAGGAAAGTACGCTTACTTCTCGCCCCAGCCGTCATCTCCGAGCGCCATGCTAACTAGTGCTCCTCTGGTGCCCTCAAGGAGCGACTACTGCGTCCAGTTCTGGTACTTCTTGTACAGCTTGGCTCCGACTCATCTTGTCGTCGGTCTTTTCAACGGTGAGGCTGTAGTGCCACTGCTCAGCAATTTCTCAGCTCAAATTATTTTTTGTTATGACTGTGGCTGCGCATTCAGCTAGCGAAATGTTTACTTTAGACGCCTGAAGCCAACATCTGAAGCTCTATTTTGGGCACGTTTCAAGAGCTTAACGGCCAAAGTGCCTAGTTTTCAGTTCAAGCGGAACCTAACTCCATCAACACGAGAAAAACTTGCTGAGAACTCAAAAGCGACGTATGTGAGTCTGACGGTATGACGACGGCATGAAATCGTGAGCGTTCCTAAAGCTTTCAGCCATATTGCAAGTCAAGTAGGAAGGAAAGCTCATTTTGTGATGTTCTTGCCTTGTTTTTAATCAAGCCAGTGAACGGAGCTCAGGATGTTGATACAGTATAGTCAGCTTAACCCTCCCCGCGTGAGTAAACATTTCCAAAATGTTGAGACGACAATTTTGAATATTAAAAAATTGTATGGTACCGTTATGGAAATATTGAATGTAATGGTACATTTTTCTAATGAGTAGTAAAATATTTCTTTCAGATTGTTTTCATCGCCCGTATCGAGCAGTTAAGACTGCCATAGAAAACCAATAGGGAACGCGTTTGACGGTAACGAAAACGTTATAGCAAACAAAAAAATGCAAGCCTGCCAACGAGACATCTGCGGATATATTGATTTTTACATTTAAATCCTGCAATACATGAAAAAAAAATAGCGTTCGTAAACTCTTTCTCGTTCAAAAATGCCTTTGTCCAGAATTGTTGGCTATGGCTGAGATAAAACCAATGAGAATATGAATGTTTTGCTTTGATTTATCTTATCGCTGTCCCTTCTCACCAGTAAGCGAGCAATTGAAAGGAACAAATTATTTTATAAAAACACTTCAATGGGCGACGCTTTTCACGAATGTCTCATAGACAACGAGTTTTATTCAATTTACAGGCGGCTGTTTAAAGTTAGTTCCCAAACGTTAAAACCACCTCATACGGGGAAAGGACGCTATTTCTATCTGAAGAGTTTCCGGTTGCGCACCTGGCCAAAAGATCCTTTTTTGAATAAAATTTGCACAGATACCATCCAACATTCGTGATCGCATCGGCATTTCACCACCTCTGACTTAAAAGAAAACTGGTATTCGTATGTGGGGCTCAACGTCCCGAAGCGAAGCATGGATTATGGGGACGCCGTAGTGGAGAGCTCCGGATTAATATGAACCACATGGAGATTTGTAACGTGCGCTTACATCACACAGCACAAGGGCGTTCTTGAATTTCGCTTCCATCGAAATAGGACCGCCACGGTCGGGATGTAACCCGCTGCCTTGGGTCATCAGCCGAACATCAAAGCCGCTCAGCCACCTCGGGGGGGGGGGGGGGGGGGGGGGGGGGGGGGGGGGGGGGTTGATTTAAAAGAAAAGCAGCTACAGTATTTTTTTTTGTCTTTGAAGGACGGTTGAAACAGGAATTGCAAAAGAATAAAGTTCTCTGCTCACCGATTTGTCTTGAAGCTCATTTAGGTTATGGTTTGAGTTCTGACGAGCGTCATCACCATTGAGGTATTGCACGCACTAGGCGGTCGCTGAAACCCAACCACCACCACCGTCTCTCTGCCCTGCACGCGCAGAAGCGTCGGGTAGCATCGGCCAGGTGAGCTGGACCCAGCAGCGGGGCTTCGACCGCATCTGGCGGAGAGGATCCTTCATTGTGCCGAGCGGGGACGCTGCCGGGAAGCGGCTGGCCGTGACAGTACAGCAGCGTCATCTGGGCCTGGTAGAGGTCGCCCTCGACCAGATGCGAGTCGCTCCCAGTGGCACGTGCAGACACCCAGGTTGGTGGCACCAACATTTTAGTGTTAACTGTGCTAAAAAACTCTCAAAAGTGCCGAGGCACTCTGATATCATTCAGACCCTTCCAGCGGTATTTCCTGAGTATTTCTCAACACCCCATCATGTGTGACACTGATTAACACGTAGCTTCAGCTGAGGTTTTTGCGCACCACAGAAGGACGCAACTTAAAGTGTGTTGTTAGCCCCACTGCACACTAAGCCCAACTATTTTTGCATATATTGCTGAACTAGTATTTAGGTTTCATTAATTAAATCTTTAAGCATTGAATTTAGTTGAGAACTTTCTCTTGGAGAGGCCTAGAGCTTTCTAGAAAGCGTATACTTCAGCAACTGTCATACTCAAGGTAAGGCAGCGACGGACAAGATGTGAGAAAGAAGGATGCGAACGTGATGATCGCTAGAAGCAGCTCTATGTACATTTTGAAACACACGCTCCACCTGAACTGTGCGCGCCTGTGCAGGTCGTCACAATCATACTAAAATTACACGTGCAATGTTTGAAAATAAAATCGATATCATTAGAAAGAACAGTGAAACAAGAAAACTGAAATAAAACGGTCGGAAAAGGGCATTCCATTCAACCCTTGCAACACAGCTGGAAAAGTATGTGAAAGCTGATATCCAGCCATCACACGGTAGAACGCGTCTTTGTATAAAAGTCGAACCGAGAGTAACGCTTACGTCCCTTTGCACTCCTTTTCCTTACGTCTCGCCCATCGCGCTACCTTGCCTTGAATATGTACAAGCAACTAACCTGTAGTTATGCCCTCCTGATACTGAGCAATTTTCATCTTGCGATTAGTGCCGCATTAAAAAAAAAGCCAGGGAAATATCAAACAAGCCCACATGACCACCCACTCACGCGGCGCAATGACTCATGAATGAATAAAGCTCTAACCGAGATGAGAGGGCCATGAGAGCGATGCAGGAAGTTGCCCGAGTTTCACCGCCAGCGCCTGCGCTAGCCAGCCCCACGGCTTCGCTGGGTTGAGGGCTCGTCAATGGATAGTTTCACGCACTCTACTGACAACTGTGACATCAGCCGGCTGGAATAAAATTTAAGTTCCAATTATGGGGTCCCGAAGAGACGTATGGGCTACGAGGAACGCCGCAGTGGACGGCTGTGGATCAATTTAGCCCAAATAGGGTTCTTTAACGTGCTCTGACAACGCACAGCCCACGAGCGTTTCTGCATTTCGCCTTTATCTATCCCGTGATTCTATCCCGGGGTTGTATCACGGGGATTCTATCCCGTGATCTTGGCATCAGCAGCACTGGGATCCGGCTGGAATAGGTTCCGCTGCTAGCGCTAATGTCACTGTCATTCTCCTGTCATTGGACTGGCTGGCTTTGAGGACAATTCATTCCTGAGTTGCTCGTTCGAGAGCTCTGATGTGGTGGCGCTGAAGAGGAAGATCAAGGGACCTGTTTTCTTATTTCGCGGGCTTGTTTTCAACGCGGTAAAGAACTAATCCGCAATAAACAGCGAAATGAAAATAGCCAATTTACACATTTCTTAAGACATGGTGCCAGTTTATAATTAGAAACCTAACCTTAACTTCGAAACGTGAAGAATAATTGTACTTAATTAAGTAAAAAAGTTATGTCTGCCTTGCTCCGCAGAGTGGCCAGCAAGCATGCTGAAAACTTTGTTTCGGGTCCTCCCGCAGCGTTGTATTTTTAAACCTTAGCTTCAGTTGGTTGGGATAGACCCCTATTATTGTAACCCTCATTAGCAAGACGTTACTAGAGCTAAAAATGCTTTCTTTGATAACGTATCCGGCTGCTCATTTGTGATGTTGCAGCCAGACAAGATTGTACAAAGTCGTACAGAGGCAGGCCAAAGTTTTCAGCTTGATAACTGTGCCCCAGTAAAACACTTCTCTTGGATGGCGTTAACTTCACTTTGCGTCGCGTTTGCAGCCGGCACTTTGTGTGATTTCGAGGGAGACGGCTACTGCGGATTCCTAGTGGACAGCAGCGGAGGCGGACGTTGGCGCATTGCAGGAGGGA
Organism: Amblyomma mixtum; assembly: GCF_055824585.1. Lineage (NCBI taxonomy): Eukaryota > Metazoa > Arthropoda > Arachnida > Ixodida > Ixodidae > Amblyomma > Amblyomma mixtum. The sequence continues at coordinate 112,718,226 of NC_143014.1, forward strand.
GCAGCGACCCAGTTACGCTCAGCAGCCAGTACAGCGACCACACCTTTGGTGCTTCACAAGGTGAGACCCAAGGCAGAAGCCATGGCTGCGCTACAGCCGCAGTTAACGAGGGCCACTTTCTTAGTTTCTGAATCAAAAAGCCAGCTTGGATCTTTACAGTCCTCAATACAAACTGAGTTGTACTTGACGCTGTGCTTGATTCCGAACTTAAGTGCAGTTCGTCTCACGGCTAGCCCCTGGATAAGATTAAGAGATTCTGTAATCCAACCATATAACCGATCTGATTCCATTTATCCCACCTCGCTAGTTGAGATTGACCGCGCCTCTGTTATCGCCAGCCCTGGCGGCTGGCAAGATCCCAACATACAGCGGAGAACCAAGTTAGCGAAGAAACTTGAAAAGGAACAACAATGAGGGAAGAAATAAAAAAAAACTTATGCGTGGTGTTTTCGCGGTTTATATTGGTTCTCTACTTATCATTTAGTCAGGAGGATGCGCACAAAAAAGTGGCAGGGTTTTAGTGCAGTCAAACCAAGCAGACGTGCGAAAGCATGTGTTCATTCTTCGCCTCTTCTTTCTGGCATCTGCGTATGCACGCAATCGCGTTTCCTGCTCTTCATTGCCCTCTTTCTAGTCGGCGGTAGCTGGCGCCAAGCTCCTCCGAACTTACCCGAGCTTACCCGAGTTACTACGAGGCTTCATTCAATATTCTTGGTCGGGTTTGACCACGTTAAGTAGTGCTTTCGAACTAAAATACAGCGCTGCAGCCTCAAAAACGCGCTTTAACCTATTCCTTTAGCAAAGAAAATTTCGGTTCGATCGAGGAACCTGGCGCTGTTATTCTTCGCGGGAATGGAAGACGCGGGAGATATTCCATGCGTTAAAACGGGAAAGAAGATGCGTTAAAACGGGCAGGGAAGGGAGGAGAGGGGCGGAGGGGAAGGGTGTTCTTGGGTGTTGTATGCTAATTCGTTATTGACGTGATGCTATTCCCTTCACGTTGAATATATGCGTCTTTCATAGCCGAATTCTTTATTCCTCAAAGAGCGCGATTTATACACGCGAACTTCGTACTAGTCGACACTGCACGTGCGCTGCATTGTGTATGAATGAAATATATCTAGAAAAAGAATAGATTTATTAACAACACTCCCTAAATTAGTCTATTCTGTCAAATAGCGACAGAACTTCCACATGCCTCACGTCATGTCTGGCCTGGATGAGAGAGTTCAATACAATCATTGTGTACGGCCTGCTCTCATGGAGAATACCTTGTCATATTGAAAAAGAAAAACTAAGATCACATTCTGGCATAATTGTTTAGCTCAGCTGGTTAAAAAAATCGATTAAATTACGTCTTTCTTGCTTTGCAGACTTTTGTACACGAGTTGACATGATCGAAATGGGAGCTTTGCGGCCTATGCATGCTGTGTAGTCACAGTGTCAGGTCTGATGCGGATAGCGCTAAGTGAAGCAGATCATGGTCGTCGCTTTAGCGGGCTGATATGCTCCTCATCTTTTAGTGCGAAAGAACTACTTCACGGGGTCAAACCAAACCAAGAATCTTGAAGCGCCCCTTACCCTGAGGGTGCAGGAATAAAATAAATATTTCCGCGACTGGGTTTCGAACCTGTGGTGGCGCGAACACAGCTTCGCTGACCACTGCACGAGAGCACTGTGCTATCGCTGCAACTATTCACGGCTCATGTTAAACTGCAACACACACTCGCGCTGTGCATTGCTCATCGTCGTCTTCGTCAACTTCCATTAGCGGCACGAGCACATCAGATCAGCTTAACCTCGATCAGAGCTTAACCTGAGTCTAATATCGTCGCCAGACGTCCCGACGATCCATCAAGGCCAAACCATGAACCAACCAGGCGAAGTACATGCTTTCGCTCGTTTACTAGGTTTAACTACGTTAAAACCTGAACAGTTTTTCATAAATGTGATAAAAAAATTTCAGTAATAAATAGCTACCTAACTTCGTGTTGATCAGAGGCCAAGTGAAAGCGATAGTTACAGGTAACCTCTTAACAAATAAATCGTACGTATATCTACGAAAACAAAAAAAAACTTCGCGAGAAAAACGCATACAACGGCCGGCTTATCATTTATATGACAAAAATGGCAGTGTTTACGATATAAACAGCATGTAGCCATTAAAGAACCTAATGATGCTTGTTCAAAAAGAAATCCGACCTTGCAGCGTGTGCACAATATTTAGAACACGAGCAGCGGCAGCTTACACAGCGAGGCTCACTTTACCAATAAAAACTGTGTTTATATACTCATACTATCTTACACAATCACGTGCCCCAAAAAGAATGCTACCACCGCCACCTTTCGAAAAAGTTCAGTCCTCGGAGAAACTGCAGCTTTTATTGAAACCTGAAACAGAAAAATATACCACTGCCGCAGGAGCCACACAACTCAGAGCCACATTTTGCACTTTGTATGGTTGCAGGAGGCCACTTCTTGCTCCTGCACCTCAGCGAACAGAAGGGGGAGCAAGACGCTCCTTACGTCGCGAGCCTGGTGCTTCCTGACCAGGCACCAATGTTAGAACGGTGCCTAACTGTGTGGTTCTTCGTGGAGGGCACCGGAGTAGCAAACTTGAACGTTTCTGTGCGGGCTCGAGACAGCACGGAATCCGTCCTGCAGGACATGCTGTTCGGCGCACCATCAACCGGCTGGCGTTACGGGAGCGCAACTGTTCGGTCAGCTTCATGGCATGAGGCAAGTAGGCGCACCTAAATGAAGTTTTTGCTGGGACAGTTTCTACATGCTCAGAAAACGGATTCTGGCGAAAGTATGTGTACGCAAGTCAGGACACAGAGGCGCTCGTCCTGTGATCTCTGTTCTTAGCAGCGTGTTCTCGCATGCCCTAGAATTTTTTTTCCCGCGCGCCTCGTAATAAAAAGATGGAGTTGTAACTATAGCTGGCTGAGTGCCCATCGCAAAGTCCGCAAACGAACACAAAAGTGGAATTCTGCAGAAATGTGCCGTGACGTTTCTTTGTCGTGATATTCGAAATCACCGTTGACTGCCGCGTCAACTTCCGCTAAATTCAGGATACTTTAGGAGACAGAACACGTGAAAACATTGCCGTTGCCTGTGACTCTTCAGATTTGATTCCGCGTTATCGTGACTGCAAACTTTAACCACTGTCAACAACGGGTGCGTAGCATGTCAAGAAATCACCAGCGAGAGGTCCGTTTCGCTTGTGCATTCTGATGCGCGTTTTGTGGTGAAAGAGAAGGTTACGAAGACTTGCAGTTCACACTCTCGGTGATTCTGTCTGCTGCAAAATGTACTCGGTTCGCGTGAGACAATGAACCTAATGCGTCGCGGTCGCGCCATGGAGAACTGAGCGAAGAGGGGCGGAAAAATGGAGGGGACGAGCATGTGGACTTCAGAGGAGGAGGATGAAATCACGCCGCGATGCAGCGCCTTTGACTAGAGTTACGCGCTGCCGGGAGCGCCGTTCTTGCTTAGATGGCAAGGAAGGATCTCAAGACGAGAATTCTTCTTACCGCCTCGTCTTGATTAGCCAGTAACCGGAAGGAAGCTTGACAACGTGAAGGTACACTATGCAAAACGCGAGTTCCGTGTTTGCAACACGAAAATGGCTACTCGCAACATCGAACTATGCTCCAAATTCGAAACACTAAAGGAAAACTAGAGAGAGCATGAAAGCAACAGGAAAAAGCTAGAAGAAATAGCAATAAAATATAACAAAAAGAAAGGCGCAACGCTTGCGCACCAGAGACGTTACCGAAAGCCGAGAACATCTGTTACAAAGCTGTCTGGCGCGAAAAGTGTAATGGCGCTCCGTTTGTCTTCGATCATGTAATGTAGCAGTAAATAGTAGATGGGGAGCTAGCACAATTAATTTTGTACATGTCATTTTTTTTTTGCCGCATGATCTTTCGCTTGCACCGATTGTGCCCCCTAACGAATTTTCGCGCGCCGAAGTTGCTGATGTCCAGGACCTGAACACTTTTTCAATAACGGAGCTCACTTGACGAAGATTTTTTGAGCTTAACCTAGTGAGCTGTAGGAAATAAGTCACACGAAAGCTTGTCGCGTGTCACGACGTGTGCACCTTTGTTGAGCGAAACTCGGCAAGCAAAAAAAAAATCGAGAAAGAAGTCGGTAAAAGAAAAATTGAAATTTCATAACCATTCATAACTGACTGCCCACCTAACAGACAGCACCTCTGTCTGCTGACTTTCGAGAAACTGGTGAAGGCCTTGTTTGGTTAGGACTTTTATAACTCCAAAGATTAAAGAACGAAGGACTCTGACCAGCACATAGGGTGTGTATATGAGCTGCGTGTTTTGTTTTCTTCTGGTCCATTGAACTGACCTCTGTTACCTTTCTGCCAAAGTTGCGCCTCCTTCATAGGTTGGCGCTGCAATCGAGGCGCCCTAGTTCTGCCCACAGCCATTTGGTTTGACGTATAGTTCAACCGCAGCTGCCATGCTCCGTGCTCCGTGCGCCTGCGCTTCAGATGGTAGTGGCTGCAGTTTTTCAGAAAAAAAAAAAACTTGAGAAGGCGGTGTTTGGTTCAAGCCACTGGTGTTGTAAGAAAGGAGTAGAGCTAATGGAGCAATGATAAATATCAAATGGGCGGCATTTACTACAGCCATTAATCCAGAATCCCAAATTATGAGTGAATCGTTTTTATTTTATTTTCCCCCATTAGTACGCTGTGACCGTGGCACGCCTTGCCTGACTGCAGAAGCGCATGTGAAAGGCAGGGGCTCTTTCTGAGCTCCTTGTATGGGGTTGCACGGCGTTCTGGATTCAGTTCCTCCAAACATTTCTGCCACTGAATCGTGTGGGTACTTATCGAAGTGCCAACTAAACCACACATGCCATCGGCTAATATGTCTTCGATAAGAAACTTCGTCGAGCGAGTGATCTTTTCGTTGAGCATGGACAGTTGCTAGTCAGGCATAGTTCATCCGCCCGTAATATGCCCTCTGAAACTCACAAAGGACGCAAAACCTGCCACATTTGGTTCTTTCGACGACTGGAACCGACGCAAAGGGTGCAAATGATTTCTCAGGTCAGTACTAAACCAATACGGATGCAATAAAAGATGCTAGCTGAAAAATGACGCTGCCAAGGGTAAAATGAATCGTGCATTTTAAAGGATCGATTAAAATTCGGTTGTTGTTTTTTACTATTTGGCCAAGGACATCCTCGAATATAGCCCATAACAGATTATCTGCCAGCAAAGAGTAACTCAGTTAGAGATATTAGTCCGCATCGAAGTGGCTAGAGTTTAACCATTTCAAAACAGGGAAACAATGCCTCCGCGAGCGACGAGAAATTTCCTTCTACCACGAACTGAACCTAGAACGATAAATAAAGAAATTAACTGCGTCGTGTTCTTGTGCATAAGATGGGCGGCAATAATTTGTTACGCCGACGCGGTGGCTCAGTGGTTATGGTGCTCGGCTGCTGACCCGAAAGACGCGGGTTCGATCCCGGCCGCGGCGGCTAGAATTTCTTTGGAGGAGAAATTCTAGAGGCCCGTGTACCGTGCAATGTCAGTGCACGTTAAAGAACCCCAGGTGGTCGAAATTTCCGGAGCCCTTCACTACGGCGTCTCTCATTCTCTCATAGCTTGAGTCGCTTTGGGACGTTAAACCCCATAAACCAAACCAAACCAAACCAATAATTTGTTACAGATCATAGCCGCCGCGGTGGCTCAGTGGCTATGGTGCTCGGCTGCTGGCCCGAAAGACGCGGGTTCGATCCCGGCCGCGGCGGCTGAATTTCTTTGGAGGAGAAATTCGAGGCCCGTGTACTGTGCGATGTCAGTGCACGTTAAAGAACCCCAGGTGGTCGAAATTTCCGGAGCCCTCCACTAGGCGTCTCTCATAGCCTTAGTCGCTTTGGGACGTTAAACCCCATAAACCAACCAACCAACCGTTACAGATCATAGAAGAAACGAACACACTCTTACGTCAGGAGTCTTCCGTCAAGGTGCCAAGTTCGGCTTAGCTAAGCAAACTGAAGGCGCAACCGGCGCAAAGCTGCTGCTGCGCCGCCGCTGCTCCACGAAGCGGTGAAAAGAAGTGAGCAAAGCACTGAAAACCAGTGATTAACGCCTCTGCGCCCGTGTGGCTGAGGGAATTTTATCCGCGGCAGCCATGCGTGGAAAGAAAACGCTGAGCGCGCATGGGCCTGATTCAGGTGCAGCATAAAAAAGAGTAAAACTGGCGAGCAAAAAAAAAAATAACGCGCAGAGATGTGACGCTCGCTAAGTAAACTCGTTTTTGTTGGAGCTTTTTGCGGGCAAGGGCAAGGTGACGTAAAAATTATGCCGACGGACCCACGCTTGCGCATATAATTACACCTTTATCACGTTTGTTTTTATTTCTTTTAATTTTAGAGAAAGAAAGGGGGGGGGGTGGACTTTGAGCGTCGTTATTTCCCCCTCCGTCTATCGCTATATTAACCAGTTACGAGCAAGTGAAGGGACGCACTCTGCAATCGCTAGTAACATAACATGAAATTTTAGGGGGGTAGTAACTTGCGTCACAGCGCACGCAGTTCTGCCATCCCAGCGCCGTGACGGGCCGGGTGGTCGTCGTGAGAATGCCATACCTTTGCTTGCTGTTTCCTTACACAATGGGCACAGTGCTCTCGTTGCCTGGGAATAGCTGTTTTAGGAAAAGAAAAAGTTGTAAATTAAGAGCAATGCGCCCACATGGAAAGGGAGTTCCGCCATCGGTGTGAATTTCTTCAAGAATGATTCATCCATCGCGGCAATGTCGTGAAGTGCAGACCAATGTTTAGATGTATGCAGCCGTGAGCGAAAATTACGGAGGGCATTTAAGGCTACTTACGTGCTTTGAATGCGAGAGCATTGCTTTCATTTCCTTTTTTATATATTTGTTTTAATTTTTCTCTTCCTTTCTAATGAAGCATCTACTCATTAGCGCACAGTCGTAAGGCAACGCATATACTAAGTTTATCTTTGTTGCAGCAAGAAGCAACGCGGCTTGTGCCCCGTGGGTTGCGTGCTTACCTCGCCACCTAAAAGTTCTGGGCTCAATTCCCTGCACCTTGTTGACATCGGCCTCTACGCTAGCATGTCATTTGTGCTGATCTGTTTTGCTCACGGCAGTGTCTGTAAAAGGAAGGGCACACATCGTATATGGCCAAAAACATGGATTCTGCTGCGGGATCATAGCTGCGCCTGCTGCACCGCGATGGTGTCCTAAGTGCTCAGAGTAAATTCTTTTATTGTGTGTTTTTCACTACTTTAATAAATCATCACCATCATCATCATCATCATCAGCCTCACTACACCCACTGCAGGGCAAAGGCCTCTCCCATGTCTCTCCAATTAACCCTGTCCTTTGTCCTTTAATAAATCACACACAAGTAAATGCTTGGTGTGAGACCTGTATCGAAATTACTAAAGAATTATTTCTGGGAGGTCCGTATCGAGAAAAGTCGTATTGTTACTACCTACCTTTTGTGCCAAATGAGCCAAGCCAAGTACGAAATGTCTTGTTTCCGGCATTCCTGCACTTTAAACACGAATTAGCGTATAGAGCGATAGTAAAGGAGTAAGTTGTCCTCTGGCACACTCCCTTTTATGAACAGAGTATGCTGCTTAACCCCCGGGGTAGATTTAGATCACTAAATATACGGAAGGCTTACTCGTAGCAACGCAGATATATTCCCACCGCAGAGACTAGGAAATTGATGCAGTTAGCAATTGAAGGAGGCTTTTAAGCGCATCGGAGTTCTTGAGGTTATACAAATAGAGGAGACTGAAACCTCGGTTAAAATCTTCGTAACCAATTGAACTTCGCATATTTTGAAGAGGGAATTTGTTTCCCTTGCCAGCCGTGTGTACTCCGTATTTTTAATGACGGAAATCTAACCCGGGGCTTGGGCAGAATACGCTTTCCCTTAAAAGGAGTGCGCTAAAGGACAGCTCGCTCCGTTTTTACTTCCATACAGGGTTATTCATTGTTTAGAAAGTCGGTAGATGAACAACTGTAGAACCACTTTTCCCCCTAGGCCATTTTGAGAAACCGTATGTAAGGTTGCCCGCATATTCAAAGTCGCTCGCGCGCTCATGGCCTATAAACCACTCCGGCAGTTGCTTGTTTTCCTGGGGACATAATATTGCGTTTAAACGATGATGGTGGCGTCACGCAAACAGCGCGACACCATTGCACAAAATTACATCACTCGTATTCAAAAGTCCACATCGATGAGTACGATGAGCATAATATTTGCGCGACACCATCCTTTTGAGGACATGCATATCGGTTGAACACGACAGCATTGATCAACTGAACCCAATTTTGCGCCGCCTGCTAGTGGTGAACGAAATTACTCGCAAGGCGTGTGTGTGTTTATTCATCAGGTGGCGCTGCGCTAGCGCTGGAGCTATATTTGTGAGCAGCATGAGGGGAAAGGATGTTTTTTTTTTTCCTGTTGTGTGTATGATGAAAGCTGCTGAATGACATGAGCCACAGCCTAACAAAGAATGAGCGAAAGGAAATCACCTCACCCGCAGAAAAATGTTGAAACCGCACAACACAAAATAATTCACAAATAGAGGCTAAGTAAGCAGAGAGTGAACATAAAGAGCGAAGAATATTGTTTTATTGTTCCACGAGGCTCGAAATTAAATTCGGCCACCTGGGTTTTATTTACTGCACACCAAAATTTGATATACATGGGTTTTCTTGGGTGCCCCCGCAGGGGGCGGCAGCGAGAAAAAGATGGACAGATGAGATTAGGAAGTTAGCGGGGGATAAAAGGCCGCAGCAGACGCAGGACAGGGTCAGTGGGAGAGGTATTGGAGATGCCTCTGTACTGCACTGGACGTAGGGTGCTGCTGCTGATGATGCTATCAGTTTTTAGAACTTCGAGAACTCTACTCTGGACATTCCAGCTCATCAAAATCAAGCCGCGAGACTGTGAAACGCGCCCGGCCAGGGGGGGGGGGGGGGGGGGAGCAGACTGCGTTTGACAGAAAAGGTCACTTGAGACCTACGCCATCGAGTTATGTGTGTTGGTGAGTGGGGGCTCCGTGCGCTTCACGCACCGGGATTGCACAAACAAGTTGCGCCACAGTGACGAGTATAATCTATGCCTTTTCCAAGTTCCAAAAGCTTACGGATATTCCTGAAGAGCAGCTGGATATCTTTAATTGTGACCAGTCACTTAAATCTTATAGTTATTGAGTTTGCTATTGTAATTTAATTGACTAGCGTATATACAGACTAACCCGCTTTCTCACGTCCTTCACCATTGATATTTCTATTCTGCATAAGCTGACTTCATGCCTCAAAAAGCGTTTTTTTTTACACTGCTGGCATTATTCGCTGTAACACCCTGTTCATGCCAGGATTGTTTTCGCGTGTGAGGTCGTAGTGTCAAAAAACGCCACTAAGGACCTTATTTCACTAATAATAATGTGTTACAGCTTAAGTGAAAAGCAAGCAGCATAAGCTTGTAAGCCCATTGCTTAAACATTTGCTCCTCCGTTGACTGTATTTCAGAAAATTACTTTCATAATTTTGCCACCACTTCTGCTGTGTATATTCTTTGAGCCCGCAATGAATCAAGCTGAATTTTTTTTAGCGTGCTTACGAGATGGCTTTCCTGAGTAAAGTACTGTAAACAGTTTGGCTTCATCATGCAAAGAGGACTGCGATATGAAGAGTAGTAAATTTTTTTACTGGGCTAGTTGGTGCATCTTTTGGGCGACAGGTTTAGCGCGGTTTAACACTAGCGAGAGAGAAACAACATATGAGGGAAACAACAATACACTGGCGTACGTAAAAAAAGTTTTAAAGTTTCTTCTTTGGTTAATCTAAATTCATAATTCGAAGATTTTTTTCTGTATAAGTGACTCCAACAATGACAGTGCGCTGAAGGTGGTTACGTCGATGTGAAAGGAAGCAGTCGGCCTCCTAAATCTACATGACGACGCGCACTTTAAACCCTGCGTTTCCCGTCTGTCCTGCTTCCGCACGTTCACAGGTGCTCTTGACCGCCGAGGTGGAACAGGGTGGCACGGTGGCTGTGGGACTGGACGACATTTCGCTCAGCGATGGAAGCTGCCCGGAGCAAGGACACTGCGACTTCGAAGGGCCTGACATGTGCGGTTGGGAGAACGCCGAAAGTGGCGTGCAGAGAATGTGGGCGCGAAATAGAGGCTCCAGTCCGCGCTCATTGCTGGGACCCCGCGCAGACCACACGCTGGGGACGCCGGACGGTGAGCTCCAACCCTCGGAATCTGTCGCCCTGGGCGAAGGCTTCTGGACATATTCATTGCTTTAATAATAGTGGTAAATATTAAATCACATAAATACGAGAACGATATAATGAGTTAGCGAGGAAGTGGAAAGCAAAATTGGAAAGTGTTGCATACATGTCACCGCTACATCATCATGTGCTTGCTGACTTGCGAGGCTGACGGAAGGAACTTTCAAGAAACACTTCGATGACTCTCATCGCTCCATCTAGTGCATGTTAACCTAGTAGCATTCTCGCTTTGAGCGATGTGCGCGTGCAGATAATGATATGTCGAAAAGAAATGGCCGTTCTGGGTCTTACACTTTCACAGCCCCCTCCTTTACACCTGCGTTAGTGGATCTGAAAAGGCCCTTTTTTTTTTGCTTTAAGAAACGGTGGTTTCCGTGGCGTTTGCCGAGGATTCGATTGTTGCTATTGCAACGAAGCGTATTTTTGGGGCTTTTTATTCGCCTTATAACTGAATATCAGTAATGATCGTGTTTTGTTATGCTGAGACAAAGCAGTAGTCACAGTTAAGTGTGTTCACGTAGGTATGGGCTGATTAAGCCACAGTGATTTTCTGTTTCTTTTTGTTTTGTTTTTTATAGGAACATATGTTTACTTGGATGGCAGGAACTCAACCGGTGAAGGCACTTACACAGGCATATTGAAGTCTCAGCCCTGGATTGGAAGCAGCGCTTACTGCTTTTCTTTCTGGCTCTACATGCGCGGGACAGTCAGTGGGCCCAGTACCAGCTCCCTACGTGTAATCGTCGCCTACGACGACCATGAGAAAGAAAAACGAGACGCCGTAGCAGTGTTCACTGGCAGTCAAGGGAAGCGGTGGACACGAAAAAGAGTCACGCTCAAGCCTCCTGCCGGCGCCTTTGGGGAGTTTCGGGTTCTCTTAGCGGGCACAACTGGAGGGCCAGGAGGAGGAGACATTGCCGTAGACGATGTCGAGGTGATCCAAGGTGCTTGCGACCTGAACTTGGAAGTAGACACGTTCAAATGCCACGACGGCATTACCTTTGTGAACATCTCTCAGGTGTGCGACTTTAAGAAAGACTGCCCAGGAAGCGGAGACGACGAGCAGCTAGCTGTGTGGCCAGTGTGACTTTGACGTTGACACTTGCGGTTGGTACAGTAAAGGCGACTGGAAATGGACTATAGCAAAGGACAATGAACACAATTCATCGCTTCCTATGAAGGACCAAAGCAGGGGCGATGAACATGGCGGCTATGTGTACAGCTCTGGACGTGGGTACCTAGTGGAAACTGGAAAGCTTTTCCATAGCCCTAATGATACTCACCGACTGAAGCGCTCAGGCAAAGACTGCACTCTGTTTTTTTGGTACTTCGCTTCTGGACGTTCAAATAAGCTCAGCGTCCACAAGTACGCTTTAGGCTATGACGCTACTGTCTGGCTGGTTGAAAAAGACGGGCTGCAGGTTTGGACAAAGGCGCGCGCTACAGTTGGGCGCAGCCAATCAGAATTTAGTCTTGCTTTTGAGGCTAGTTCCGGTTTGTCAATTGCGGACACATTTGTGGCTATCGATACCATCAGCTATGAAAACTGCGCATTACCGACGCCGTCTTCCAAAAATTGCAGTGAATCAAACCATTTTTTGTGCCCAGAAACGAAAGTCTGCATCAGTAAAAACCGACTATGCAATCATGTCGACGACTGTGGTGATGGCTCCGACGAAGCCTTGGATATATGCCAGAATTACACAAGTTGTTCATACGAACCAAGAAGTGATCCATGCGCCTGGCAGGCTGCAAGCGCAAACTCTGAGAGAAAGTCGCTTGCGTGGAGAGTTTCTTATGTGCCGTATCGAAAGGGGGATCCAAACACAGGACCTTACACTGACCACACCATAGGCGGCCTTGGTGCGGGGCGTGTGTTGTTATTGCGACCGTTGCGACGTGATGACCTAAACAGTTCCGCTTTTTACAGAAGTCCTAATTACATAGCCAGTAACGAAGAGTGTTCTCTTACGTTTCATTACTATCTCCATGGGCAAGACGTTGGAGGAATCGCCCTGTTTGCTCAATACGAGAACTACACAGAAAAGCCACAATGGGAGAAACTTTTCGAAGTCAAGGGCCAAAGGGGCCAACGTTGGATCCTCGCAAGAGCCGTTGTTCATGGTGAAAAGCCGTTCCGTTTCATTATCGAGGGATCACTTGGTGCCGGCTATGCATCCGACATAGCTATCGATGACATTTCAGTTAGTCCTGGCTGCATCTCTTACAATGACACACTCCCTAATCCAACACCTCCCCCTATGCCAAAATGCAAGGCATCTCAATACGCGTGCAGAAACGGCCGGTGCATACCTAACCAGCTGGTGTGTGATTTTGAGGAGGATTGTGAGGATGGTTCGGACGAGGAAATGTGTGGACCTTGCAGTTTTGAAAATGGCTCATGTGGATGGACTGACGCGAGCAGCGGCAAAGTAACATGGCAGATAATGCAGGCGAGGTATCTGGAAGGGCCCAAAATTGATCACACTACACAGAGCGCTGCCGGTCACGTGCTGGCCTTAAACAACGATGACAACTTTGCGAGCACGGCCGTGGTACTAAGTCCACTGCTTCCTCCATCTTCATCTCGTTGCTCAATGAGCTTCTGGTACTATTACTCCGAAGTGTTTAATGCAGCCGCGATGGATGTTCGCTATTTTTTGCTCGAAAAGTACAGTGTAAAGCTTGTCGACGTTGCGCCTGCTAATGCTTGGAGAAAACTTGTAGTGAACATTCCGCGTCGCGAAACAAGAGACGCTAGAATAGCATTCTACGCCAACGTTACGGAATTGTACAGGATGCGCAGTATCGGTATTGACGACATTTCTTTCATGAACTGCCGGCCTAGCTCGTTACTCATTGACTGTTCCTTTGACAAAAAGACGAACAACAACGGCCTCTGTCATTGGCAGAACACTGGAGAAAGCAGCAACGGATGGCAGGTGAAGTTTCCGGGACCGAATCATGATGGAGTAGGACCAACTGCTGACCACACCAGTGGTCGTGGTGGCTACGTCTTATTTTCTGCAGAGGATGCGACCCAAACTGCATCTCTCGAGAGTGCCGAAACCCGACCTTCTGCAAAGAATGCTAGCTGCCTCACTTTCTGGTACGCTATGAACAACGGCAATTCCCTCAGCTTGGTCGTAGAGGCCAAAACAATGAAAAATTTGTCAGTTAAATTTACTCGAAAAACTGCCGAAAGAACCGGCTGGAACTTCGGAGAGCTTCCAGTGTCACTTGGAGAACCATACACAGTCACAATTTCAGCCATCAAAGCCAAGCAAGCTGCGACAGGTGCGTTTATAGCTATGGATGACATCGTTCTGACAGAGGGTCCATGCCGTCGAACCAGTTTTTGTGACTTCGAAACGGACTTCTGCGACTGGAAGCTTGCCAAAGTAGGGCTCGGCGTTGGATGGAGGCGTATTTCACCGGCAACCCAAACCGCAACTGGCCCGGCCCATGACCACACTCTCGGTACTTCTGATGGCCACTACGCTGTAGTCATTCCCAAGCGTCAAGGAGACAAAGCAACATTGTCTTCACCCGTCTTTGAGAACACGGGAAACCGTTGCCTTCGGTACTGGTTCAACATGGCCGGTAACAGCATTGGAGCACTCTCCGTCTACCAGAGGCTGAATGGGTCCTCTCGCATTGAAGATTTGAAGCCGGTATGGAAGCGCTCCGGAGGTTACAATGGTGCTTGGCGTCGAGGTCATGTCAAGCTACGTGGCCTGCGTCGTTTTCAGATTGTTATTGAGGCATTCGCCGAGGCGACAAACGCCGAAGGTTCTTCGTATATTGCTCTGGATGACCTAGAGTTCAGCCTCGAGCCATGTGAAGACACAGTGACATGCAATTTTGAGACCGACGCCTGTGGCTGGCATACTGACAGAACTAGCTCTAAGTTTCCTTGGATACGAACTACTGGTTCCACCGGTGTGAATCTCGGAGGACCTGGCATAGACGTAACCACATCAAGCTCTCATGGGAGTTACTTGCTGGCGGAATTCGGTAACAGAAGTAAGCTAACCGAAATGGTTTTGCTATCAGACTACGTGGATGTTCAACACCAAAGTAGCTACTGTTTCTCGCTGTGGTACATTTCTCTCAATGGGTCCGAGTCTTCCCTTCTGGTCAAGAGTGTGAAAGATGGCGATGAAAATAGCGCTGAAACCTTGGGAAACCTGACTCAAAGGACGACCTGGACGAAGCAAGCCATTACTGTGCTGACAGGTAGGGTCCTGAAACAACTGTTCTTTGTATAGCTCTGCTAAAGAAATGTTACGGCAGGTAACATCTGAAAAATACTGGGAGGAACCACCAAGAGGGAGGTTCTGTCTTCAAGAACGAATAAAAGAATCGACATTCACGCTGCAGTTGATAATGCTGTTGTTAAAAAGGTTATACTTCGCAAAATGAATTCAGTCTGGTGAGAAAAAAAACGCGCTTCCGAGGCATTAAAAATTAATGTTTCACGAAAAGAATAGCTTTGTTAAGATGAGATATTGCGAGGTAATCCGAAATAATTTAATAAGTACGTCCAATATCCGCTTTGTAGGCTTTTCAGTTGCCGTATAAAAGTCGTCGGTGAAGACTTTTAGACAACCATGTTTTTTTATCTGAGGGTTGTAAACTGCTTGCAAAAAATAAGAGCAGTATAAAGAATGATATCTTGCGATTTCGATTTATAGTCTCTTTAATTTTCTCAGAGCAATGCTTGCAAAGTTACTTGGAAAGCACACGTAGAATTGGAAACAATAAAAATTAAAGCTATAGCGGTTTCACTACAGTGAGTTGGCGCGGTTTAACGTTCAGTTTTATCGGTATTATAGTTCATCGTGGTTTCCATGCGTTGTCCTATGTACTTTCGTGGATTTGGGAGCAAAGTAAAAACATATGAGATGGGAATAGCAGTGCTGAGGCAAACTGTTGTGGCACAACCTTAAAGGTGGGTGGCGGCCACCGTACCTCCCCCTTTGCGGCAGATAAAGCACTCAGTCTCGCGAAAGCCATTGAAAGATGGAACTCACGGATTTCGCGAGACGTGATAGTTTCAGTTAAGGCACCGCTAAATACGTCTGAGATAAGAAAAGGAAAGCAAAGAACTGTGGCGTATTGCGGTCCAAAAATACCTACAAATTCTGCACAAGCGCATTTTTAAAAGGGAAGTTGTTTACGAACGCGATTTTTTCATAAATCATAAGATTTCAAATTTCTCTATAACAATCAACATATCCGCAGATCTCCCCTGAGCAGTTTTGCATTTTTTTTGCTATTAACGTTTCTGCTAGCGACAAAAACGTTCCTCATGGCAGTCTTAACCACTCGATACGAGCAACGAACAAACTTTAAAAGAAAGATTTTCCTGCGCATCAGAAGACTGGAACATTAACTGCAATATTTCCATAAGATTATCTTGCTGTATTTCACAGTTGCCTCACAGTTAAAATAGTTATCCAAGAATCCTTGACTTGCGCCTCATGAAGTCCAGTTTTCAGCTTGGGTTGGTAAGCGGGTGTTCTCAGAAAGCAATGAACGCTGTTTTCTATCGCCGCCATCGCGCTTCGGATGCTTCGCTATGTAACTCCCTCCCCCTCCATCTCGATCGCATTTGCTTCAGAAATTTTTAAGTAATTCATAGCGCTGGAAAATTTAAGATACTACTCAATGTTTTCCGGTTTTCCCGGCAATTCTGTCCCGACATAACCGTCCTCGTTGACGCAGGCTTCCATTAAGAGCTTGCTTCAAGCTGGCCAAAAACTTGCGATGTGCGCAAAGGGAAAATGGGTGTGGGGGGGGGGGGGGGGGGGGGCTGACTGGGACGACTTTTCGTCCTGTCGAGAGCCGTCAAAACCCACAATTTCACTCGTGCGAACCCGTACAGGCCCCTTGCATTCGGTGGGAACAACTTTTGTGAAATGTAATTCAGTCGTTTGGAACTGCGTCGTTATGGATTGTATAAAGCAAAATAAGCACGGCGCACAACAATACTACAGTCGAAAAGCACTATGGTCGAGGACTACGTAATTTGGAATAAAAAAATAATGCAAGACGTAATTGGCTACCCCGTAATTTACTTGGATGGAGAGCGTCCTTTTAACGCGATAGTGGTAAGTATCCCGTGTCGCAGAAAAGCCGGCGTCGTCGGTGGCGTCGGCGTTGTTGGCCCCATGAGCGAAATATACGCGAAGAATCTCAAGAGAAGCGACCTAATAGGTAGGTGGCCCGCCTAGGTCACGTGACCTTGTGGCGTAATTCCTACCCGCCCACCGGATTGTGAGCAAACTGACCACCATGGAAGGCGGTAGTTAAAATAAGGGTTGGTTTCGAAGAGCAATCTGAGTCGCACAATCCCCACCGATGGCAGCATCTGCCATCGCAGGGCAGTGGCCCATCCCTTAACTGCCGAACTACTGCGCCCGGAGTTGTATGGGGACTCCCAGGGATCTTTGAATCTAAAGTAGACGATGACAAATTGCGCATGTATGGGCGGAACCCATTAACACTATCGCGCCGTACCCTTGCGGCGGAGCCTAAGTGCCCCTCCAGTTTTTCTGATCATGGACAGAGTCAATACCGCTGGGCGAAACAGATATTTTTCATCAGAATGAAAAGTTTTGGGAAAAAAGAAACCTTTCCATGCGAAAAAAAAAAGGCTGAGGTAATTTCGACAAGACAAATCACTCAGTAGCAGCAAAGAAAGAATGCACTCAGGTCATGAGTTCAGTTCATACACCCTTGAAATGTTGTCGAAACAAATAGATTAATATACAGCAATCGCTGCTTTTGCGCTCTAGAAATGGTAATGGAAAACTAAGAATTACTGACTTCGGCTTATCAACAAGCGTTGGTATCGTACATAACTGAAGCGCGCTTACTCAAGTACAGCCGAAAAAAGTTGTGGCAGAAAGAGCTATTTCTAGAATTGTTGCGGGCGCTTGAAACTGTTATTTGTTGTGCGCTAAACACGTGTTGCAGATGCTAACAAACTGAACGTAAACATTTTGTTTGCACAAACGTTTTATGAGACATTTTTTTCAGTAACTACGAGCTGCTAAGTAAAAGGCACAGCGGGGGTGACGCTGTGAGTAGCGCCCCAATGCTTACATGGCGCACACCGCATACAGCGGTTCACACCTGCACATTCAACAACGGCTCTAACGAGGATTTGTGAAATTTCAGGTTTTTAAAACGTTCATGAAAGTGCAATATTGCAGATAGAGAAGTATGGCATCAGCATGCACGTTTAGCTTATCTTCCTAAGCAGCAGTTTGGGAAAACGTTTCTGCTCTGCCAGGGTAAAGGGGATTGGTAAGAGCTCCGTTTTACTTAAAAAATCTGAAAAAAAAAACGCTTTTACTTACTAGGTGGAAGACCGCGATACGGTGTTTAAATTCTACTATTTTTTTTTCTTTCCTGTGCTCGCAGAGGAAGAAGATCAAAGGAACTTTCAAATAGTTGCACTGCCTGGCAGTAAGCCTGATCTGTCTGCCCCATCGGGAGTTGCAGTAGATGAAGTGGACTTCTTTTACGGAAGCTGCGACAGAGGCACCAAGCCACCGGTAAGCAAGGAAACATCTCCGCGTTATCCCCCACACCCCCTGGATTGCGACTTTGAAGACGACGACTGCGCTTGGACGAATCGCAGTACGAGCAGCCGCAGTGTTTGGGTGCGGAAATTTGCCGAAGCGCATGGTGATGTCGAGCTCGTGCTTCCTGAAACTGACCACACAACAAAGTCTGTTTACGGCAGCTTCGCATACATAGACTTTACTTCGGCGGCAGTGTCGCAACGACCGTTTAAGGAAGACAGCGCCATTCTGGAGAGCGAATTCCCATTACACGTTAGCGGCGACGGCGCGTGTTTGAAGTTCTGGTTCTTTGCGTTCGGAAGGGACGTCGCACCGTTGGTCCTGCAAGAAAGAGACGCAGTAACGCGGGCCTCACGCTTAGCATGGGCGAACACTTTGTCCAGAGGACCGCAGTGGAATTACGCCCAAGTGCACCTGGAAGGTGAAAAGGCTGTGTTCTTGGGCTTTGAATCCTCTAAGACTCCAGGCGGCCATACAGCTCTTGACGACATTAGTGTGAACACCGGTCAGTGTCCAACGCCACCGTACTGTGACTTCGAAGCTGACGACTGCGGCTGGCGTGTGAGAGACGGCACAGAGCAGCTCCGCTGGGAAAGGATGTCCGCCTCGAGCTCGACTGCTGGCAGCGACCACACCTTGGGCTCTGCGGACGGCCACGTGTTTGCGGTGAACACCTCAAGCCCTGAGGCCTATAAAGGTAATGAAACAAATTTATGGTTTTCTGAAGCTATTGCCAGTCGATTACTGCAATTCAAGTATTGGTACGCCTGGACAGCAGAATTAACCGATGCGATCAGGTGCACGCCCCAAACGGAGAACGGTGCCGTTGTTGCAAGGGCTGTTCATGGAAAGGCTTGTAGCGTGCAAAAAAAATACTGTTTAATGTACCTAAATATTCTGGAACGCCAGTGCAAATGGCAAGGAATCACATGATTGAACCAGGTAATCAGCATTGTTCAGTAGAGACACCAATGGCGCAAATGTTGCATTGAATACTTCAGGACGATAGTATGAAACAAGCTTGTGAGTTATGTTGAACATACTGCCAATTTGTGAGCGTCATTATGTGCGTACGCGAGCGTTGTCGGCTGAAGGCATACAAACAAAAAAACAAATACAGTCGTCACAGCTCTAATTAGAATTTCGCTTTCTTAGCCCAGTTCTGGACAGTCCAGCTTCTAGCCTCATTGAAATGTACAGCGTGTTCGCTTTGCTTAATTAAATTTAGCTTATGCTCCAACTTTATTTCTTTAGCTATCATTGTTGCTTTCTTACAGGAATGACAGTTACAGCCTTTAGCCGGACGCAGGAGGCAGGCAGTAGCAGTTGTGTTCGGTTCTGGTACCAGCTCAGCAGCGGTCACAAGCTTTCTTTGGGCACCATCGAAGGAGCCATGGAGCGACCAGCAGCCACCTTCACGCAGAGTGCATTGATATCGAGTGGAGGTTGGCATCCAGCTCAAATCAACATAAAGTCCATATCAAAAAAACCATTCGAGTATTACCTACGAGTTACCCTGGACGCCAAGGGAGGAATTGCTGCCGTGGACGACATCCAAGTGAGCGCGCAATGCTTCTGCCCATGTTTTGTTTCATCTGTGCGATATCACGACTGTGTCTGCTTTGATCAGCTTACAAAAGAAGTTTTTGTTTCTAAAGCGAAAGTTAATCAGTATAGTGCACATTCCGTGCGCACAAAGGAAAAAGAAAAACGCACCCTACAAAAGAAGTTACCGCGGGACCCTGGAGTAAAACAATAATTATTTGAACATGTGGGCCGTTGAGGTAATTCAGTTGATGCAATACAAGCAGCTGGCCGTGAATCGGCATGCCAGCCAAGTTATTCAGATGAAACGATGCTTACTGAAGGCCACGAAGGAAAGCCTTCTTGCACTGTTATGGTTTGTTCCATACAGTAGTCTTCTAGACTGGTATTTTAGGTTTATGAGCTGTATTAAAGAAGCTTACAAAATTAGCCGTCACAGCGCAATAGTGGTACGACTACGGAGAGGCTTTTCCCCGCAACTCTCAGCTGCAGGGAGAATGTGAAGGGCCGATGGGGCTTTGCGATTTTTACGCCAGGCTGTGTGCGTGTGTCTTTTTTTGTACTTGCTCTCAGATCCTGAATGCCTGCCCAAGCCTTGGTTCATGTGACTTCGAAGAAGATTTCTGCTTCTGGGAAAATGTTCCAATATCTGCCGGCTCAGCCTTATGGGATAGGTTTACAGGTCGCTCCCACATGGTGAGTTCCGCTAGCTAAGTATTAGAGAAAATATTTGTAGCATGCAATAGAAATGCGCTCCGGGTAACACTTTCTCATATATTTGTGCATGCTGCCTTCCTTCTTTTTGTTTCGCAGTTCGGCCCCGTTGTGGATCATACATTTAATGAGTCGTTCGGCACCTACGCTGCCATCGGCAACAACGCCAGTTTGATTGACATTCCAGCTCTTCTTATTTCACCACTTTTGTATGACTGCAACATCTGCTTCAGTTTTTGGTCTTATCACGTCGGGACGTTGCCACACATGCTAAACCTCTTTCTCAGAACGGAATTCGGAGATGATGCGATTGAATACTCATTTACTGCTGACGTGAACGCCAGGTGGGTAAGAGCGCAAGCTAACATCTCAACCGGTGCTTCAGCATGTCGCATCGGCTTCAGAGTGGGCTTCCCTCCATTCCAATCCTCTGTCCTCGCTTTAGACGACTTGGTGGTCTCTGGAGGGGCTTGTGAACCTTTAGAGGACATTAACCACCCCGAATTCAGCTGTGACAACGACACAAAACACCTGACTCGTGACAAGTTGTGTAACTTTGAAGTCGACTGCTCCGATGGTCAAGACGAAAAAAACTGCGGCATTGAGTGTGACTTCGAATCAAAAGGCACGTGCAATTGGAAAAGGACAAGCGCAGGCGCCCTGTGGTCTTTAGAACAGCCCAAAAACAGCACTGGAAGAGAGCCGACGGAAGATCACACCGCAAGGTCAGAAGAGGGCAGCTTCCTTCGGTTCAAAGTTCAAGCAGAGCAGGAACATGAACGAACCGCCAGCTTTTCTAGCCCGAACCTAATTGACGCATCTCCTACCTGCACGCTCGGCTTCTGGTACTACTCAACTATTCTGCAGCAAAGTACAGTCATTAGGGTTGTCTACGGACTCTCGTCGAAACTAAAACTAGTTGAGACGACGGCTCTGGTGCTGAGCGGCCACAATGGAACTGTCGAACGGAAAAAGTGGAGGTACGCCGCTGCACGGATAGGGAGGGTCTCTGAGCGTTTTTCTGTCAAGTTCGTTGGGAGCTTGGAGTCTTTCGACGAAACATTCCTTATTGATGACCTTAGGTTCTCAGAGTGCAACAGAAAGAGCATCGCATGGAAGTCAACATACTGCCCTCCTCACTTCTTCACTTGTGCCAACGGAAACTGTATCCCAAAAAGCACAGTCTGTGACTTCAACGATGACTGTGGTGACATGAGCGATGAAGGGCTCAGTCCCAGAGCAAATTGCACGTTTTTCCCTGCTCGCTGTGATTTTGAACAAAGCAGTGTATGCGACTGGAAAGTACAAAGTCCTGCTTGGGAGCTACGGTTGACAAATATTCAAGAATACGGGTTCACTAACGACGACCTCCGGGATCACACGACAAACTCAGTGTATGGAAACTTCTTGAGATTCCTTTTCGCTGGTCAATCAGTTCAAAAGGGAGTACTCTCTAGTCCAATAATTAGGGCGGCAGAAGGTGTTCGGTGCTTCCTGAGGTTTTTCTACGCATACCAAACTACATTTTCCCACCTAGACTACAGGCTGTATAGCATAAATGCTGGAAGCTTGGCTGTATACGTCCGTTTGGATCTTCTCGGGGAGAAACATCTTGTCTGGAAGACGTCTCGCGTATTTGGTCAGCACTTCGAAAGGAAAGTAATATCGCTTGAGAAATTTAGAGGCCCCATGCAGGTGGTGATTGAAGCAAGCGTTGGCAAAGACACGAACGGGGCTTGGGCTGTCGATGACCTCTCTTTCACAGATGGCTGTAGTGTTTCGCCACTCACCACATTAGCTGTGCTCAAGCCAGAAGCAACGACTGAGTCACCGTCGCGCTTCTGTTCCTCTGACGAATTTACTTGTCCGGACAACACATGCATTCCGTTAAATCAAGTTTGTAATTTTGTCTTGGATTGCAAAGGTGGCGCTGACGAGGCTGCATGCACTAGTTGCAATTTTGACAGTGGAACTTGCGGTTGGCGGGATGTAAGCGTTGGTAGGTACTCGTGGCGTAGACTTCAAGGTGGTCAAGACGGAAGCGATCCTAGTACAGATGTGTCCGGCAAAGGCTTTTTCATGGGCATAACCGCGGGAGAGGGAGTCGTCTTAGATGACGCTGTTCTTGAATCGGTCCAACATGGTGCTTCTGCCGCCTCGTGCTACTTGGAAATGTTTTACTACGCCAACAACGTGGTATCAGGAGCAGAGATTCTGAGGTTAAGTGTTTTGGAGCGAAACTCATCGTCGGAAACACCGCTGCTAGCCTTGCGGACAGTTGAAATACAAAAATGGATAAAAGTTATTGTAAAAATCGGGCGTCGAGCGCATGGCGGATGGTCCTTAAAACTCGTCGCAACGCCACCAACATCATTAAGTAGAATTGCTGTAGACGACATCAGTTTGCATGACTGCGGTCAATCATCTATCTTTGGTAGTGACTGCGAGTCCAAGGGCCAGTTTTCTTGCAAAGAATCTCACGACATCTGCTATCAGAAATCTCAGCTTTGCGACTGGAACCTCGACTGCCCTAATGGTTCAGATGAACTCAACTGCAGTACTTTCCCGGAAAGATGCAACTTTGAGAACGGCATCTGCAATTGGGCAGACGGCGTCGTTGAGGGCCACTCACGCTGGAGTATTGTTAGGGGTGACGCATTGGCAGACGACGACGAAGGGCCAAATTTCGACCACACTTTGGGCAACGCTTCGGGGCATTATCTTTTCCTCAAAAAGGACAGCTCCCAGGAAAGCCACGCTACCTTAAAAAGTGTCACATTTAAAAGCACCACAACACGGGAATGCAGGCTGCGCTATTGGTATTTGATAAGTGGCAATGCGAAGCTGGAGGTTATCATTATGACTGAGGCGCACGAGCACGAGCTTCACAAATTAAAAGAACTAAGCGGGAACGACACCATTAGAGAATGGCAAAAAATTGACCTCATTTTGTCTAGCCCAGAAGATTTTCAAGTTGTTCTCAGTGGATGGCCCGACGGTTACATCGCTATTGATGACGTATCATTCACACCGGACTGTTTGGTTTCTCATTCGTCTATAGTGCCCACACTTTCACCAGCAGGTAAATGCAAGAGCGACACGGAGTTCACTTGCAAGGACAATAGTTGTATATCGAAAGATATGGTCTGCGATTTCAAATCAGACTGTCCGTTCGGGAGTGATGAATCTCAGTGCCCGTCCTCCTGCAGTTTTGAGCAAGGGGAATGCGGTTGGAACAGCCCGAATTTACCGGAGTCAATTGCATGGCGTTCGATGACAGCAATGGAAGCTAGAGAACAGGTAAAAAATAGCCCTTCTGTGGACGTAACAAAGAACTCTTCCACCGGTAGTTATCTGTCCTTCTATGTTGCCCATGACGGAGTCCGAGTAGAGAGTCCAGTAAGAATGTTCAGCCAGACCTTTCAACAGTCTACCCCGGCCTGTAAGATAAACTTCTACCATTGGCTCACTATCCCTGTCGTTCACGTGCGGCTGCTCGTCGTTAGTGATGATTCTGAAGAAATACTGTTATGGGAGCGGACATCGAAAAAATTGGCTAAATCCTGGATTTTCCAGTCAATCGGTGTTGGGCGCCGTAAAGGTCACTTCCGTCTCGTGTTTGAAGTCGACTCTCCTTCAAGTGGAGGCGGGCTACATTTCGCTTTGGATGAAATTAATTTTGTGGACTGTGGTTACCCGAGGAATGACGAGTTGTCCGGTGATCCTTGCGCACAAAAAGACTCATTCAAGTGTAAATCGCGGCAGTTCTGCATTTCTAGTGAAAAGAAATGCGACTTGTACGATGACTGTGGCGACAACAGCGATGAAGAGGATTGCGTCAACGAGAGAGTCACCTTTGATGATGAACAGACTGGTGTTCTTGAAGTCGCAAAGCCGAAGAGAGATGACACAGAAGGCTCGTTGCACTTCCAGCGTGGAAGGTCACCGTCACGAAAAGACGACGACACAGGACCGGTTTTTGATCACTCAACCTTTAATAAGTCAGGGGCCTACCTCCAGTTTGGTGGGGCCTACCATGGATTCAATAAGATGGCCACGTTATCTTCTTTGACCCTCCAAAGCAGCAGTTGCCGTGTCACTTTTCACTCATATATGTTCGGCAGACAGGTGAATATGTTGAGCATCTACGTGCGGTACTTCAAGAAGAGCAGCGACGCTAAAGAAGTCTGGCATCAGGAGGGCCCAGTCGGAGACTTCTGGCAGCGCCACCATGTTGATGTGTCTGACACAAGAGATCGACAGCTGGTGTTTGCTCTGCGCTCTGGGAAAGGCCCTAAGGACGTCATCGCTCTTGATGACATAAGCTTCAGCCAAGAATGCAGGTTTGTATTCTTGTATTATAGCTCATTTCACGTATTCCATACACGGTGTCGAATGGTAAAAAAAAGAAGAGAAACGCTAAGATACGACAGTTCTGACTACGGCGCGCCTTATAACAGCGTCCATCAAATGGCTTGTTTTTGAAAAATCTTAGCCTCTGATTACGCTTCTTGTTTTTATTTTCTTGCGGTGCGGCTGTTTCCTTTTTTGCACTGATTAAGAATGACGGCATATTTAGACACGACGTGTGTATGCGAGCAGAAATTGCTTTTATATTTTGTCCTTAAGTAAGTTTTATTTGCTCAGGTTCCGGTATTTACTTAGAATTGCTAACAGTTCCCAAGCGGCGTTTGAGTGCTGAAACATCATAATTTCCGCACAAGCTTTCGGAAAGAGATACATAAGGACCACTTATTTATTTTGTGCACGTTTCATTTACCTCGATGAGTCATTACTTTTTAAGGTTTTCGGCAAAAAGTCTTCCTGAAGACCCGAGCACCACCAGCACATCGACGCCCGTCGCTCCAGAGCCTGGGCGTTGCGACCAGCAGCAGTTTACCTGCGTCTCCGACGGGTTGTGCGTGTCTTCAGACCGTGTGTGCGATTTCCGCAAGGACTGCACGGATGGCAGTGACGAAAAGAATTGCGGTGCGTGCACTTTTTGCCCGATAATGCTGATGGGGGGGGGGGGGGGGGGCTGTTTAAGGGCAGGTGGGATCCTTACCTTGATGATATGTCCAATTGCTGCTAAGTTCCAGTGTCCTGAAATAAACCTTAAGAACACTAAAAATTTCTAAAGCAGCAAAAATTATCAATAGCAAGAACTTCACCTGCCATGCGGGCGGCATGCGTTCTCTTGCGGAGTGAAAATACGAAGTGCAGACTGTGGAATGAGCCTTACACTCCTCGACAAACCGCGTACAGAGGCGGCACTGAAAGCCGCCCAGCGGCCGGATTCGAAACTACGCGAAAGGGGCTGCTCTTGTTGAATGTTTCTGGCTCCCGCTAATGACTTCTGCTGTCGCAGCTGCAGATCAGATGCGCTTTACAAGTGAGCACGTTCATGACATTGTAGCCGTTTGAGAGAATCCAGTCCATATGCATGCTAGGTACTGAGTAGTGCAGACTTAAAGCTGTGCCCTCTAGTCGATGTGGTGCCACGGTGAAGTCACTCTAGGCAGCGTAGGAAGCTGTCATTATGAAAAATCCAGGCGCTAACAAACAACGACACAGAGGGGACACAGCGCTAGGAAGCTGTCCAAGAGCATTACGCAAAAGTCTCACGACCAGTATTACAATGTCAAAGGTGTATTGAAGATACAAAAGCTATTAAAAAAAAGACACTGGACGAAGGTAACAGAACAAAGAAAAACAGGAAAAGCGAGGAATCTAAGGCGTAATCTTTACTAAAATGACCTAATTCATGCGCAAGCACGAATACTGATGATAATGGAGGAGAAATCAACTAAAAAAAGGTTAATAAATAAAAACCCTGCGCATATTTCTTACATTAGCTGACAGATAAGGTCACGACAAGCTGTTCAAGTAGCATACCTCTGTTAGGCAGTGCAAGGGAATCACATTCGTTTTTGGGAGAAGAAGCTTCAATATTTCTTTTCTAGTACTTTCGTTAAAACTCGCAAAATACAAACATATCTGAACGCTGGAGTGCGGTAGCGATGGCATGACAGCAGTGACCCAACTGCTGGCACCGACCGCCTGCGCGTCGAGCTGAGCGCGGTGCTTTCGCTTTTTTTTTCTTTACGACCTGCCTGCATCTCGAATAAAACTTTTGCCACATGATCACAAAAAAATTCAGGGGGAACTTTGACTGTCTAAAGTACGTAGAGGCGAAAGCGTTTTCCGCACCACTTTGCCTATGTGACAGTGATGACTTCACCACAGGATGACGAAGTAATGACAAGTTACTAATTAATGACTAATTACTGGTTAATCACTCAGCAATAATTGACTGCTAATTAACGGCGCTCAAGCTTCGCCTTTAGGAGTGGAACGCGACAGCGTGTTGTAGCGCTGGTGGGAGTCCACGGAACGCCACCATCCGTTCGGCGCGATGCCTTGCCCTTTGAACGCAACGCTTTGTGAGGAAAGGAAATGGGCTGTAATTCTCAGTCATCTCGGTGGACACCTTAACCGCACCGTACAGGAAGGGAGGAAGTGGCAGTGAAAGAAGAAAGAGGGGCCGTAATGAAGAAACTGAAAATTGTATTTGAGGAAAGGAAATTACGCAGTAACTGTCACACATATCTCGGTGGACACCCGTCAAAACGCGGACACGTCTTTCGACACGGCTGCCGACACCGAAGCAGACACGAATTGCTAACGACGGCATGAGGCATTAAAGGCTTTCGCCTTAATATCTGACAGAGACACGCATGCTTCCAGGAATAAAGCGTACAGCGCTCTTTTTCTTCACATACAGCCACTGGTGATAGAGCACAGACATGCCAGAATTTCAGAACCTTAAAACGCCTCAAGTATTTCTCTCTTCCCCATCACCTTTCTATGGCGATGGGAAAACTCTTGTGCATATGACGGTTGCAGGACTTACGAATAGACGCCTTCTTTTGCCTTCGAGCAAAAGTACGGCTGGTGCTCGCCTTCCTCGGGAAACTTTCTGCTTTTGACGTCACAAATTTTCCAGCGATGCCCGCGTCTTTTAGGCGTACGAATTGGCATTTCGTGGTTTTGGCGTCGTGGTGTTTGACTAGTTTCCGAACATCTCTTTCATCCGACACTGTCTTCATTCTCCTCAATGTATTCTGCATTTTTTTCTAGCGCTGTTAGAACACGTCAGTTAACGCTGAACATATTCTCCTTGTGCACATCGATGAACACCACCAAACTTCAGTGTCTGCCCCAAAAGACGAGAGCTTCGCAAGGCAGCTTGCGGTGCACAACTTTTTTTTCTTTCGGCCGCCTTTGAATCCTCGTCGCGTTACACGAGGCTTGTGGCGCCAGAAAGCTACCCCCTTGTATCGTCTGCGCACCAACTCCGCCTATACACCTGCGTGGCCTCAGAGGATTCACTGTGTCACCTCACCTAAATGCGTCAGTTGTGCTGTCCTGGGTGATGGCAATCATTTCCTTTTAGCGTGCCCACATTTTTGCGACAAGCGTGAGACACTCTTGTGCAGCCTGAGGAGAATGAACGTTCCGGTGCAAGATGTCTCTCGCGTCGTGTACTCCGAGAGCTCGGGAACTTAGCAGCGAGCAGAGGCAAAAACAACCTTGAAGATTTTAGAAGACCTTAGCTTTATCGAACAGTGGCACACACACGTTCGTTGAAACAAGCGACTCAGGCCGAGCAATTGCCAACAGGCAACTGCAAGGCTATTCTCGCCGCTACATAAACATCACCACCGCCATTATGTTGGTTGATCGATCGGCATATTATCTTGGGAGCAATTATTTATCATATATGTACACAGAAGGCTACCTACACGAGCATGTTCGTGCGTCTGTAATCATGTATTCAAAAAGCCATTTTTAAAGATGTGCTTATATTTTTTACGCACATGCAAAAGTCGTCTGTTACATGTTTTATCTACCGTTTATCTAAGCCATTTTCTGTTCGTTGCGCATTCATTGCGCGTGGCAGCTTTCTCTTCTTCTTTAGTCTTGTGGCCTTGTGATAAATCTCTCCCCCCAGGAACTGCATAAAGATGCGGTGGAAATTTGAGAAAGCGCATTTGTAGGGCCTAATTGTAGTTTAACTGACTGCGCTTTCTAATGGTTCCAGTACAACGAAGTTGTGGCTTCGAGAATGGCCTTCTTTGTGGGTGGGCCGTGACAAGAAACGCCTCTCTGCTGGGCTCTGCTTCCGGCACCACACGATTCACGACATACTCTCTGGAAAACGAGTTCGGATGGAAGCTGATTCAGGCTAATGACCAGTCTGACCGGGTAAGCGCTCACACATGTCGTGGTCGCATTTTTTGCACGTACTGCTTTATTAGAAACAGAACTGCTCTCGCGCAAACCAGCCGAACAGGCCTTCGCTGCAACAAAGTGTTTTCTGTCGCCATGCCACCAGTCGTAGAAATTACAGTGGCCTATTTATTCATCTCAGGCCATTGAACTAATAAATGACCCTGAGTAATAATTTGTGAACATTGCTGGTGGAACCTGCTTCGTGTTTCATTAAGTCCGTTGTACATTGGGCCTAAACGCTTGGACGCATTGGAAGTGCCTCAGTGCAGCATGGGTTTCGGTAAAGTACTACTCCGCGGCTCATTGCAGGATTGCGAAATTTCACAACTGTCCACCGTTCGTTTATTTTGTATTAACCTTTGCGTTCACAAAGACATTTGTTTGGAAGCGTTAGGAAGCGTGGTATTGTTAAAAGTTTTGCGGAAGCTGTCAAAAAACGCATTTCTTCCACTGAGAGAGAGGAAAGTTTGGTGGCAAGAAAGAAGGTGATAACTGGAGAGAGCACTTCAGCTCTGAAACAAAAAAAAATGGTTTTTTTCTGGGTTACTTTAATTAGGCTTCTGTGCCCGTCTAGTTTGTGTTCTAAAAAGACAACATGTTACGGAAGATACTAGTTGTGAGCGTAGCATGTATACATTGTCGTGGAACGAAATATTTGTTCGCGGAATGTGGGCAAAGTGGGCTTGGTTTTTACGGTGAAGCTTTATACGATAAGGCACTTTTTAGACTTCACGATTTAGGCATGGATTAAGCCCGGCGTTATTTCTAAACTGCAGACTTCATTACAGCTGCGCTGCTTCAGTCTATTAAGGCACAAGCTGCGAGTAGATACTTTTCTTCGTGTAGTCCCTTAGGAGCTTACTAAAGTTCTGACTGACGGATTAAGTACCTCGTGACGCCGTGCTGCGCGAAGCAGTGACACGCTATCTCGTCGTCGATGCTCTTGAGGCGGATGTAACGCACGCGGTGCTAGTCGCTGCCGCTGAGTTAAGTGAAAGTCTATTGACGGCCCATAAACTTATCCAGTTCGTTGTGCGCAGCTACCGAAAGCGAGAATGTCATATTATGAGTTTTTAATTTATTAACAATGCTGCGACTAGCGTATAAAAGACCATCGGAAAAAGAAGCAAACACTCGCTAACAGAGCTCTGCGGAAGGTTGTTTTGCATGAACACAGGGCCGAACGAGATATAGTCAGATCATCCGCTTAAACAAAGAAATATATAATTTCTCGCCACTTGCAGACTTTGAAAAGTGCGGGCCCTGACGGTGTGCGTGATTTGCAGGCAAGCCGGGCTCTGCGGCCCCAGATCGACCACTCGGAGGGCACTCAGGAGGGCTGGTACGCGCTGGCCAACTCGGCGTACGGAGGCACGCCCGACGCGAGTCTGCTGTACTCGTCGCGGCTGCTGTCGCGCACGGCGGGCGGCTGCCGACTTCAGGCGTGGTACTACTGCACTGATGACTGTACGCTGCAACTACTCCGCTACGCATCGGTAGAAGGCACAGTCCAGGAGAAGCCGCTGTGGACCGCTTTCCGTGAGGACATACATACTTCCCACTCCGCATGAAATTTAACGACGCGCATACGCGGAAAATGCACACCAAGCCCTGAGTAGTTGGTAGTGTGGACGCGGCTACACATGATTAATTATTTTGGTATAATGAGTTTAATGGAGCATACACAAGAAAAACCAGCATGATTTCAACAGCTGCGCATTTAATGCTGTGTTAAGCATGATGCGCACGAAGAAGCAGCGACGTCAGTGGTATGCTTATTGCTGAACATAGTATTCAGAGCAGTATAAAAACTGAGTGCACGATTTTTTGAACTCCGGATGTACAGGAAAACTGTTAACGTAATTATTGAGCTGTACAGAGGTGTTACGTGGCGGGCACGAAGAAATGGATCGTTTTTGTATGCTACCTCTTGGAAAATAATGAGCAAAACATAGAGACGTTCACAAGTAAGAAAGACAGGAAAACGCGCTACCTCTGGCTATCCGCTCCAGCGGTGTGCATGTAGTGCAAACATAAAGTATTATCTGACGATATTAAATTCGATTCAACCTTTAGTTCCTATGTAATGCTCCTACGTACGTTTAGCCTTTAACTCCTAAGTGCTTTAAACAGAATACCCCTGCCATGGCCCCTCCTCTAACACCAAAAAGTGTAAAATCACTCTTAATTCAGGTAGCGGCTACTAAAACTAGAAATTTGGCACCGGAAAGAAAACAATGCCCACTTGAGCCTGCTTGGGGGAAAGTAGTCAGATTATTTTAATCCTTTGTAATCTACGCCTTTGGTCTGCTACTTTTATAATCAAATACAATAACTGCATTAATAAATCAGATTGACTGATATTTACGCCCGACCGAGCTCCGCCATGGGCGGAAACGTTGTCCAGAGACGCACTGCGTGGGAATCATAAAGCTCTTTATTTGCTGACAGTAGCTGTAGCTACCATTCCATTCCCAGAAAATCGTGATACAGAGAGGAGCGAACGCGATTAGGAGACGAGTGAACATGCAAAGATATTTTGTAAAATGTGAATAGAGTAAAAAAAATTAAATGAAAGAAGAAAAGAAGAGAGCTTTCCCATTGCGCAGCATCCGCCAGACGAGAAAGGAGAGGAGCTCCACATACAGACTTGAGAAAACTCAAGGGTATTTGAGCAGGCTATTCACTGCATTTGGTGATCACTGCCTTCATGTCAGATTTGCCGAAGCTAGCGAAAACAAAGGTGCACTTTCGCGAGCGTGTTTATAGGGAAATTTTTAAAACTTAAAACAAGAGGAATTACCAAAGGGCGCTGACTATGATGTCCATTTTGCAGCGATGATGAACACGTCGGGACAACAGCGGCGAGACCGCCACTCGTTCTGTTTTTGGTTTTGTACCGCGAAGAAATCGACAGACACTCAAGGTGCTGATTTGCACTTACATGCCGTGACCAATTGGGAGCGACAGAAAAGCCGTGAAGCGTGTAGAGTGGTCTATATAGTACAGGCAGTCTGATATGAAGCACAGGCCAGCGCCTCTCGCAGTCGTACAAAAGCGGCGGACTGTAGACTTTTGAAGTCTATGGTCTATGTATAGTTTTTTTTTATAGAAGAGACAATTTTTGGACATGGTTTCCTCCTGTATGTGCGTTTGTGCAGTTGGCGTCACTGACTGGCTTCGATCAACCATTTAGACTGAACGACTACCACAGTAACTATTTAGTGCCAAGAAGTTGAACAAACGTCCTTCCTCTGCATCACATAAGCGCCTCGGACATTATAAATAATGAATATTGCACCTACCTATGTCCGTAGAGGGGAATAATTTCATACTTTAGATATGCACGTGCCTTTGTTGAAAAAAAATAGGCAGTCAAATTTTCTGCAGTAACTTTCCATCACCTTCACTTTGAAGGCTTTTTTATTGCGCGAATCCGCCCATTGGCACAAATTAATAAAAATGTTGCAAGCTCACTCCCCGACTGAAGTATAGCAGGGCTAGATATTGGGCCCATGCGTCTATATGCTCAAGTCGGTCGAACGGATTGGGGACTTTTGAGGCTCATATCTCGTTAACATGCTACACTAGACACTGTGTTAGAATTACTAGAAATCAAACATGTACTGCAAATACTTAAGCGGGAGCAGAGGATTTTTTTTCGTGCAATATACTATGTGGTCTGGTATGTCATTTCTTAACAGGCCAGCGTCCGAAAGAGTGGACTCTAGTCCAGGTGCCCATCGGTATCCTGAGAGAAGCCCGTCTGGCATGGCGTGCTCAGAGGGGTTACAACCAGCAGGCTGTTCAAGCTCTCGACGACCTCGAGTTCACATCTTGCGAGCCGCCAGAACTTCGAAACGTCACCTGCCCGCCAGAGCAGTTCAGGTAGTTCAGTTCAGTTCCATGAACGAATTGGCTCCTACGTGCATTCAAAGGGTTCTTCCAGAAATCGGTCCTCTTACAAAAGCCAAAACTCTTCACGACGCCTGTATTTAACATGCAACATAGAAGAAAATTATATTCAATTGCTGTTCGTGCTGCTTGAAGGTGCTGTTTTAAAATACTGATGCGGAAAAAAGAATGGAGCACGTAGGTCTTGAGGGTGATATTTAGGCTGGTTGTTTGATAGCACGAGAGGCAGATAGAGCACTATATGTGTGTGTTTTGCTACAGTTGGCTTTAAGCATTGTTTTATTCCGCGCATAAAAGAGGTATATCTTCCTAGTAGTTAGCGTACGCCATTAGAAAAAGGACTTCGTATTATTAAAAACAACTTACTCTATACTGATGTGGAAGTGGAGCTAGGTCGCAGCTTAGGATTTGGTATTACTTACACTGAGCCTTTATTTAGGTAGTATTTTGCATGAATTGTGAATATTATCTCTAGCAGTCTTTTTATCACTATAAGGAAGTCTTTCAATGAGCATTCATGACATGGAATTCATGCTAAGGGAACTCTTATTTATACAACGATGCACGCAGTTCGTGGTTGCACGGTAAACCGGCCGCCCGGCTATTGACGAAGCAGCCAGGAGCCGCATGCTCTCTTTACGAGCGTATGTGCGTGCACGTTGCTGCGAAAGCACGCATGCGTTTTCAAAGCTGGTGTATACATAGTTTTGGGCAGGTAGAAACAGCGACAGATTTATGGGTCACTCTTGGTAGAAAGTGTTGGAGGATGGAGGGTGGGGGGTGGTCGGGTTGGTCCCATTAGAACCATGTATTTCTTGAACATTTTTCATAAAGAAAGTTGGATTTAGCATGGCTTTTTAGGCTAAAATTTCGCGCTTGAAACAGTAGGGCGACACCCCCGCCCCTCTGCTATTAAATCTGCCCCTGGGAAGAAAAAACAGTTGCGTTACGTGAAGCACATACGAATAGCGGAAGCTAGAAATATCAGTACCTCCTACCAATAAGCCACATAGGGGAGCACCTCTACGCATTAGATATGCATCTACAGTGTCGCAAGTGCAATCCAGGTTTTATATCTTGCAATCTTTGTTTCGTCTTCTAAATGACACAGAGCTTCTCTTTGTGCGTTCATGCTGCAAGTGGTCATAATTGGACGGGCTGTTTCACACATTTTATTGCAAGGTGCGTCCTGGACAACTGGTGCATAGAAAGAAGTCAGCTTTGTGACCAAACAAGGGACTGCGAGGATGGCAGCGATGAGAACCTCGCGGCTTGTTCCTCAGTGAGAAGCCGCTGCTCTTTTGAAGATGCTCACTGCGAGGACTGGACGAACGACGCAGAGCGAGGCGTCCGCTTATTCTGGTCACGCAGGATTGCTGGTGCAGCGGACCCCAGCCTACCTTTGACTGACCACACCACTTCAAGCGGCCAAGGTCTGAAGGACGTTTTCCTCTTATGGAATGTTCATGCAAAAAGAAATTAACTTCCTGATTCTGAAAGAGTACATCTTGCTCTATTTTATTTTTTCAAATTTTGAGTTCTAATTTTAAATGCGTCGTCGCGCGTATCTTACTGCACTGCATTCATTTTTGTTATAAAGGCCTCGACGCGATTTCGCGGAGTAGCCGTGTTACTGGGATGACTGGACGAAAACGCGAAGAGCGAAAATTCAACTCATTTCTTACTTACTTACCTTGGCTTTCAAAGTTTGCTGCCTGTTTCTACTTGAGTCGACTCGTTCATGAAGGCCGTCTGCGCGCTACGTGTAGAACAAGGTTTCAGCATCTCCCTCGTAAAGCTCACACCATGCTCCTCACCACGGCGCCCGGCGTAATTACTGGCAAGTGACATTAGGCGCTCCAAGCGGGCACTGCTGGCTGCGTCCCCTTCGCTTTCGTCACCGGTGCGCGTTTGCAGGCTGATGACACTGCGAGCGCAGTCGCTCTCGCCACCTGAACTTGCGCGTGGGGTCATCGCCCAGATTCACTGCATAAGTAAGCTAAACTGGGCTAGTCGGAGCAATTGCATCTTCGAAAAACGTAGCGCGAAAAACAAGACACAGGTAAGGTGAAGACAGGACACGAGCGCTTTCTCACGACTGAATTTTTTATTAGGAAGGATATCAGAATATATACCATAGATATGGAAGCGAAGAAGAAAGAAGGAAAAACAAAATAACAACTCAAAAAAAGAACAAGACGAGGAGAAAAAAGGCCGGCGATGGAAGCAGGTACATAGCATAGCAACATAAAACACGTGCACTGTTACTTGACAACCGATTGGAGGTACACAATCTCACTTTTTGTTAAGGCGATGGATGCGTCACTAATACACTCCCCCCCCCTCCCCCTTTCACGATATAGAACGCTTCAATAATCTCTCTTGTACGTTGATAATATGCTCTGTCAAGTACTACAGTCTTATCGAAAAGGGGGCGACATTTACATTCTCTGCAATGCTTCGGTAAATTTTCAAGAGCTGTTGGCGTTAAAGAATTTCTGTGTTCGAACAGCCGGACATTTAGACAGCGCCCGGTCTGCCCTACATAGTATTTTTAACACGAAAGAGGAATCTTGTAAATAACCTCTTTTTTACATGGCACAAACCTAGATTTGTGATTAACATGGCAACGATGATCACTTTTTAATCCCTCTGCTTTCGCTCTGACCACCGCACACAATCCAGATAACTTCACGGGAGCTGAGATTACTGTGCCCACCTCGTATCGATTGGCAACATTTCGTAACCCATGTGAAAAACGATGTACATAGGGCAAAACGACAGGTTTCTTTTTCGCGTTGAATAACATAGCCCTCTTGGCATCCTTGCCCTTGAGCCACAACAGGAGTTTTTCACAACTAGTGCTAATCAACGAAAGCGGATAACCGGACTTAGTCAATCTATTAACTTGTTCATGAAAACTTGTGGCTATTTTATCATAGCAAGACTTAAGTAAAGCAGAGCGTAAGCATGAGGAGACAATTGCATTTTTTACAACTTTAGAATGCCCGGAGTGAAAATGGAGTAAAGGTTTAGAAGACCTAGGGTGGTAGCCCCAGCAAAGATGCTTATTGCCAAAATGAAGAGATAAGTCAAGAAATAGAAGAGAGTTTTCATTAGGCAATTCGAAAGTGAAACTCAAACCTTGACCACATGTCTTAAAAACCTTTAAAACGTCAACGACAGAGTGATTGAAACGATCAGAGGGAAGAAGAACCAAATAGTCATCAACATACTGAAAAATGTTCAATGATAGGCCGTCTAGATTCCTCTCAATTGTTTTGTCGATATGGCTAAGGAAAATGTTTGAAAGAACCGGAGCTACCCGTAAACCGATACAGATCCCTGATTTTTGCAGGAAAAACGACCCTTTCCAACCCACAAATGTGGACTTCAGGTAGAATGATACCAATTCCAAAAAGGAATCCACGGGCATGCCACTATGATTGATGAACCGCGCCTCATCATTGCAGTCGCAGATGCACGTCCGAACACTTTGCAAAAGAGCATCGTGGGGTATATCATAGTAAAGATTCTCCACATCAATGCTGAAAGCCCGGAGCCCCCTCGTGTCGGACGTCTGTAGGTGCTGGACGATCTTTTCCGAATTAGGTACTAGGAACGGGTCATCAAAGCAGAGGGATTAAAAAGTGATCATCGTTGCCCTGTTAATCATAAATCTAGGTTTGTGTCATGTAAAAAAGAGGTGATTTACAAGATTCCTCTTTCGTGTTAAAAATACTATGTAGGGCAGACCGGGCGCTGTCTAAATGTCCGGCTGTTCGAACACAGAAATTCTTTAACGCCAACAGCTCTTGAAAATTTACCGAAGCATTGCAGAGAATGTAAATGTCGCCCCCTTTTCGATAAGACTGTAGTACTTGACAGAGCATATTATCAACGTACAAGAGAGATTATTGAAGCGTTCTATATCGTGAAAGGGGGAGGGGGGGGGAGTGTATTAGTGACGCATCCATCGCCTTAACAAAAAGTGAGATTGTGTACCTCCAATCGGTTGTCAAGTAACAGTGCACGTGTTTTATGTTGCTATGCTATGTACCTGCTTCCATCGCCGGCCTTTTTTCTCCTCGTCTTGTTCTTTTTTTGAGTTGTTATTTTGTTTTTCCTTCTTTCTTCTTCGCTTCGATATCTATGGTATATATTCTGATATCCTTCCTAATAAAAAATTCAGTCGTGAGAAAGCGCTCGTGTCCTGTCTTCACCTTACCTGTGTCTTGTTTTTCGCGCTACGTTTTTCGAAGATTCACTGCATCGCTGATAAAAAAAAAATACCTCTCATGTGCTGCCTGTGTAGCCTGAGGATCGTCTTCAATGGTGCGTTCTGTGTAACATGGTCTGAAAACGATACGTGATGGCCGGTTTGGTAAAAATTGCAGCTTTTGGTGGTTATGCCAAGCACTGGCGTCATCCCAGTTTCTGCTGCATCAGCTTCGTATGTCACTGCGAAAAAAAAGGACAAAGACCTTGGCATTCGCTATTACTACAGGAAGAGTGATGGACGAACGCTGGCATTGTTGCCGATTTCAGAAACGAAATAGCTAATGCCCACCACGGTGCATTGGCCTCAAAACGGACCGTGACGACATACGACTCAAGTGGAAGGGCTTACAGCATTAATATTTGAATCAAAGTTTCATAAATGGATGAGTGCTTGAGTAAGAGCAGATGGCTTTGAAAAGAACGTAATATGAAAAGCAAAAAGAACGACTGGAGGACACGAGGCATAATTTAAAGAAAAGAAGAATCCGATAAAATTTTAACAATGTAGCCTGCCTCGATTATAAAAGAGCTTTCTGCATGGCGAAGCAGACGTTCATGTGACCAGGCCCAAATGCAGAAGCTCCCAAGTAACGGGCAATCTGAACGAACAAACTAAGGCAGAGCTGCTGAGGCGGAATTTTCAAAAACCTTCCCTACATTTCAGCATATGCTTGGAACCGCGCGAGGAGAAGACGGAAATGCTGTAAGCCGATTACCAGGCAGGAGTGGAATTGGCGGCTCGTTACAAAATTTAGCTCGGGACGCCTTTCTTCGTTTGTTTTCACAGCCAAAAAGATCGATTAAACTGGTACAGGAGCGTTGTTAACGACAGACAACTAAAGGGACAAGATACGGCAAGAGTTTTCTGTCTCACCACGCCCCACGCATGGTCAAGGGAGCAGTGAGAGAAGTGGGGCCGCATTTTGTTGCACGATGCTATATGTTGCTACCAAGCAATGGTTGCAGAGAATGCGGATCGCATTATTAAATGGCCATGACTGCTAGCGCGGCGGGCAATGAGCGGTGCGTCTAGTCATTAACTTACGACTTTTTGACGGCCTTTATGTACACTATCAACCCATAAGAGTGTGTTGGGCAATTACGCTTGAAATGCAAAAAGACCGGGTTTTTATTGATTCAATTAAGCAGTATGTCATCAGTTAGGCGATGACATCTAGTTTTCGCTAAATTTAATTTCAAGTTAGGCTCTCTGCATTTCGTGTTGTCGTATGAACGGAACTAATCTGAAAAGCGACACTGCCATCGCGTCGATGAGTGGAACAACGAAAGACTTGCGACCATCATACCATGGCGGCGCTCATCAGTGCATTTGCATGTATCGATACACAAAAAAAGCGTACCAGCGCGTATATATTGGCAGAAAAGTAATGAGGCTGTTGTAAACCTATTTGCTAACATTAAAATCGTAATCATCGAAAAAAGTTTGCGTTTTTTCGATTAGGATTCATTTGTTTTTGGCTTGCCACTTCCTTCTCGTGGAGTGCTATCGCCATCGCGCGCACGAATAATTGCACCAGGATGCGTAAAAGCGAGCGCGTCCACTTATTCGCATTTGTTTATTAAATATATTTTACGGAATTTATAAGTCAACAGGAGCGGAATATGCTCCTTGGGCACCAAACATTCCGTTGCGACTCAAAGGTTGGGGCTCATAAGCACCAGTGGTCACGCTAGTTATGACTCCAAAAAACGCTCCCTACCTTAAGCCGCTTGAAGTAAGGTACGCACTTGACCATGCCATGTCTGGTGAGGTTCTGTGACGGGGGAATGTTGTGGCTGTTGTGGAGAGAAAAATCAAAAGTAATCTATGAAATGTGGGCCTCTGTAGGCAGCTTAAGAAGGGATCAAATTAAAAAACAAAAGTACACTTAATTAGTGGAATTCCATTTCATAGAAGCCTCCTGCATTTTAGCAAGTCGCTCGTTCATTGGCTTGTGTCTCTCACATTCATTGTAGGATTTGTGCACAGAATACTATAAGAAATATTGCACTGAAAGCTCCCACTGAAAAAAAAAAACGGACACTGCAGGCGCAGTTCCTTATAAAATACTCAAATGCTGCTTTGTTATGAAACGCTGCTTATATCTTTGGTAACTTTATTATCTCACGGAAGAAATTCTATTCCAAGACGTCGCAAATTAAGTTTACGTAGGTATGCTGCTTTGAATGGTTGCAGACTCATCGAAATTCTAGAGGCCCATGTGCTGTGCGATGTCAGTGCCCGTTAAAAAATCCCAGGTGGTCGAAATTACCGGAGCCCTTCACTACGGCGTCCCTCATAACCTGAGTTGCTTCGGGACGTTAAATCTCAACGAACGAACGGAGCAGTGAACTACTACCTCAGTAGTCGCGACATGCGTAGTAGAGCATGATGCACGACATGCGAGTAGAGCCAATGAGGGCTGTAGAAAAAAAAAACAACAAAAAAGTTTAAAGACAAGCCAGCTGCAGTTAGAATTATATAATTGCATAGACATACTCGGTTTAGCAGATAGTTGTGTAACAGCCATTTAGTAGCTGTAGCCACCTCCAAATACCAGCACTTTGGGTCTCATTGGTGATACGTTCACGAAAAATTTCATGCTCTAACCGAGAATTCGAATCTGCTTACTGCCATTATAACGAAGCATTCACTTTCCTGACACACTCTAGTTCTGCTGCATGTCATTTTCTAGGCGCCTACATGGCTGTGTACAAGCGTTGGGTTGGAAACACGGGCGTCACCACTTCAGGGCGCTTATCATCCTACGTCATCAGCACGAACCCCAAGATTGCCTGCCACGTAAGTATCAAATCGGCCAAGCAGTTGCTGTTATGTGATCGCTTTTTTGCTGTTTTTACAAACTTCGGAACGAGCTTGCTTTCGTACCGCTCTTTTTTTTTTGTTCCTGAGGTAGAAGCTAAGGATGATTCGGGCAACCAGGGTAAAAAATTGTCTTATTTGTTGCCGGTTGGACGTATGCATAGCCTCTGATAATGGTGTATACAAAATGATGCGATTCTACTAGACTTAATACATGGTTTTAAACTCAAGTAGCAATCATCTGGCTTGACAAAATTAGTCGATTGCTGAGTGCCACTCGTGTGACATATGACAAGTGTCTATCCTTGTGTTTGGACAATGTATTAAAGTTGTCGGGCTATTTTTACACTGTTGTTTAGAAAAATAAGCCTGTGTAAAAGTTGTAATTATCGAAAGACATCATTACCAAAGAGGTGTGTCTTAATCCTATTGTTAAAATTACGTAAGAAATTTATTTATTTCGGAGCCTGGTCAACTGCAATGTAAATGACCATGTCTTTCGCGTTACGTCCAAGATAAACAGCATGGAAAACAGAAATGAAAAAAAGAGAGAGAAATGTGCTTTACGGTTGAGTGCAGATATGGTTTTTCAGTTCTAAAAGTACCGATAAACAAATTGTGTTTTGAAATTGCGGCGGCAATGCAGAAACCCTGCCTCATAGTTATGGTATCGAGCGCTGTAACAGCGAAGAAATAAAGATTTATAGTTTTAATTTGGATTTAAAATTACATAAAAGAACCTGGCGCGACATTAACGACATTCTGCGCTGAAGCCTTAGAGTTATCGCTGTATTTGAACACGTGGCCACGTCTCGGTAAAATATGACTACGTGTTGGCAAGTAGTCTAACGCGACTTGAAGGGGATTCCTTCAGGCTTAACCTTCTGGGGTTAGATTGCTCTAATGTCGTTTACTTTCGTAAGAGAGCTGCAACGAATTCACGAGTTTAGCTTGCCGTACGATTCCTCTATTCTGCACCGTCATGTTTGTTGAGGCCTAAGTTACCGTCACGCCATGGAAACATTGTTGAACCAATATTGTCTGAACGAATGCGATAATACTGAAATCACGCTAGGCTGTAGGCAATGTTATTTCCTTTCAAAAGCGAACGTCATATTTTATTACCGTTTACGCTCTCTCAGTCCGGCTACCGATGGTGAGCGACACATTTCGTTTGCATGTTCGATGAATTGGTTTGAGTTCTTGTTACTAGATGGCGCCGCAGTTTTTTGCATTTCTTAGTCTAAGCGCCAGCCATGGTCCACTAAAACTGTCGCCGACAAACGTTCGTCATTGCACCGTAACGCCTTTGTGTGTGAGTACGGAAGTAGGCGCTATACGCTGCAATAAATATGTTTAATTACTGTCAGGCGATCGGGTTCATATAAACTTTTACTTCTTCCCTTTTGATCGTGAGTAATAGCCGTAGCACTGGCTGATCGTAGTTTTCAACATCGGGACACACAAAAACGAGCGCATCCACTGTTAAAAGAATGCTCAGTAGTCGTCTCCTACGACGTTTCTCACGAAATCATTGCAGGATCTGGCCTCTAGAATATTACTCTTTCCACTGTGCTTAAAAAATGTTTTTTTTTTAAATTACTTTCCCTGTTCCTTGGAGTTGCCAAACATGAGAGCAGGCTTTGTCTTAAGATAGATAGGTGGCTTGCCTGGAAATTTATAGTGGCCTAACATATTTGTCCATGTAACTTACCTTTGTTTTACTTCTGCGCTTTTTTGTGCTCAAGGTGCGCTTCTGGTACAACGTGCCTCAACGAGGCGTCTCGCTGCAAGTATACCGCCAAACAAGCCTTGGAGATGGTGGTCTTTCTCACGTGCTCACTTTGCCAGCCACGGGACCAAATTACTGGAATCGCGCGGACATCGAGTTTGGCACGCCGAATGAGACTTTCAGGGTAAGCCATTTTTGTTCATGGTACGGCGAAACTCTGCACTGCAAAAGCTCTTTCTCCAGTGTATCAGGCACCAAAAAAAGTGCGAAGGAGATGTCGAGTGACGGCTGCTAGAAGATGCCTTCACAGATACTTAGTCTTCCTCTTCCTTTACCTCTTTTACAGCACAAAAATACCGCACAGATAGGTCTCATAACTGACGTTAGTGAATTGTGTAAAATCTGCTGTTTTCACCTGTTCTGCTTAGGTCGTCATTCAAGCAGTGTTCACTGACAATGGAGCGCTGCAAGGAGCCGCCGTAGACGACATCACTATGACAGATGGCTGTCGAAGATCGAACAGTAAGTTTAGGTTGATTACTCAGCGCTGCACAGCATAGCTTCAGCTTCTCACGTGTCACTTTTCGACGCGACAGGTGAGCTGCCCGGAAAAGACACCAAAAATGAAACGTCGCCGAGCGGGAAATGTGGCCCTGAGCAGCTGCAGTGCATTGACGGCGGCTGCTACTTGCCTTTGCAGCGATGTAACTTCATTCCGGATTGCAAAGATGCCACAGACGAAAGAGACTGCGGTAGGTACAAACTGCGCCATCCTGGCAGAACGCCAGCCTGAAATATGACACCAACACAAGAGGTCCGGGCAAACGTGTCCATTGACAGAATCCTCTTGGCCATCAGCAAAAAATACCGCTCAGGCTTTAAAGGTGCACTGAAGAGGAATCTGAACTCGTATTTTTCCCGCGGGAATTCAATCTGCACGTTCCGAGCATTCTTAGAAACATCGATTTATTGCACTGTGTGACTGATTTTCCGAATAAAATCGAATTAACGTCCGGCTCCCGCCTTTTTTTTTTAATTCTCCCTCGTACGGTGGGCGGAGTCGATCAACGCGTGGAGTGCCTTTCAGCCAGTCCCGCGGCGGCTTGCCGCTCTGCCATCGGCGGAGTAATACGTAGTAGTCCGTAGAAGCAAATAGTCCGCGCGTATTTTTTATTTCTGCGGGCTTATTTTGCGGCTATATTATCTGCGAATGAAACTATTTATTCATGGAAACCTAAAAAACAAAATAAAGCGAAAGCAAAGCCTCCACGGAGCTGGCTGCAAGGCACTCCACGCGTTGGTCGACTCCGCCCACCGTACGAGGGAGAATTAAAAAAGAAAGGCGGGAGCCGGACGTTAATTCGATTTAATTAGGAAAATCAACCACACAGGGCAATAAATCGAAGTTTCTAAGAATGCTCGGAACGTGTAGATCGAGTTCCCGCGGCAAAAAGACGAGTTCAGATTCCTCTTCAGTGCACCTTTAACTCTTTCGCTACCGCGCCATAGGCGATCGTTCGCATAGGATCGATTCAAATCGCCCGCCAAAAAAACGCTGATTTCGGAGCGTTGCGGACATGCGGCGCCATCTAGTGTGGTCTTCAACGACTACTCTTCTGATTTCAGTGGTTGTTTGGGTGTTTCGACATGAGGGGGCGCCGTGAAAAATGAAACTTTGAACGGGGTGAGCAGCGTCGGAACGCGAAAATGGCGTCCGCTTCGTCGCGCGCTCCTCGAACACGAAAACCCATACCAAGCACTTCGGCCGCTTCTGATGCCGTTTTTCGCGACGAAAGCAGTGGTGAGGAGTCAGACAACGATGTGCAAACGTCGGATTTCAGTTCCGACAGCGAGACTTCGCTGCAGAGGCCTGGAACATCAGCGCATACTCGCACGTAAGTTTTGTTTTCGTTCACTCTTTGTTTTCTGCGGTGCATGGGGTTTGTAATTGATGACAGTGGTTTATTTTTGTGCTTCAGGGTCTTCACAACATATGGCCAAGACAGTTTGCCGAATGCGCAAGGTCGAGTCGCGTTTCAACCAAGGCGACAACCAGGAGTCCATATCGGCGCATCGCTGCGGAGTGGCGCTCGGCGCTTCGCTCGACCTCTAGACTTCTTCTTGATGTTTTCACGGCCGAGGTGATGAAGACCCTCTGTGAAAGCACTAACAAGCACGCATGGATGAAGATTTTGGACAAGCCAACATACTCTCGGCGTGACGGCTCATGGGAAGAGGTGACTCCACTGGAGATGCTGAAGTTTATTGGAATCATCATATACATGGGAATTGTTGACGTGCCGCGACTACATCTCTATTGGAATACAGGAGCGATCTATTCTGGCCTTCTTCCATCAAAAATAATGTCCCGAAATCGGTTTTTCGCTTTGCTTGCTTTGTTTCATGTAGCGGACCCGGAGGATTCAGGAGCAGCTGCATCTTTTGGCAAGACATGGAAAGTGTCCTGGCTTTTGAAGCACATCAATGAAACGTCAGTAAATTTTTTTCAACCAAAACGTGACCTCTCCGTTGATGAACGAATGGTCAAATCTAAAGGAAGATCCGGAATTCGACAGTATATGAGAGATAAAGTGACGAAGTGGGGTTATAAATTGTGGGTATTGGCTGACTCCGAAACAGGGTACACCCTACAGTTTTCTGTCTACACTAGCAAACGTGAGGTAGCAGGACCGCATGGTCTAGCTTTTGATGTAGTCAGCAAACTATGCGCGGAGTACCTTGACCAGGGCTATCGGGATTACATGGACAATTTCTACACGTCAACCAAACTCTTCGAACACCTTCTTGAGCGGAAAACTCTTGCATGTGGCACAACCAGAAAAGACCGCCGCTGCTTCCCATCCGAGTTGAAGGACATCACATGGGAGAGGCGAGCCCAGCGAGGAGACGTCCGGTGGCTTCGGGATGGCAACATTCTGTACATGCAATGGAAGGACCGGCGTGCTGTGAACCTTATGAGCACCATACACACAGCTAACCAGCATGTTCCCGCTAAACGAAGGCAGAAACAAGGAGACACGTGGACCGTGACAGTCATCAAGAAGCCTCTCCTGATCCATGAATAATGCCGGAATGTTGGGCGTTGACAAATCTGATCAGATAATTGGCACATACAACGTCTTGAGAAAATGCGTGCGCTGGTGGAAAACTCTATTTTTCCACTGTGTTGACATCGCTTGCGTGAACAGTTTTATTCTGTACCAAGCACACCGAGGAGATCATCCGGATGTTCCAGAGCTCGCCCAACACGCCAAATTTGATCAGCTGGCTTTCAGAGAGCAGCTCATGCAACAAATCTTCGAGTATGATGAAGTAAAAGAAGGCCACGCCCCCTATTCTCCCATACAATCAATCCGTCACCAACCGGAAAAAACGAAAAAACGAAGGAACTGCAAGGTCTGCTATCAGAGCAGAAAACGTGAACAAAAAACGAACGTTGTGTGCAGTACCTGTAAAGTAAACCTCTGCTTTACGTCATCACGTGATTGCTTCGCACAGTGGCACCGCAGTCATGACCCCTAACTTGACCGGCCGTAGAAAAAGCAAAA
Organism: Amblyomma mixtum; assembly: GCF_055824585.1. Lineage (NCBI taxonomy): Eukaryota > Metazoa > Arthropoda > Arachnida > Ixodida > Ixodidae > Amblyomma > Amblyomma mixtum. The sequence goes on from NC_143014.1 coordinate 112,763,022, forward strand.
AATTTTTCTCAGAACTGAAACTCGGAGGAATGAAAGATACAGACATGCAAAACAATTTGTATATTTCAGTTTTCCTGTAATCAAGTTCCGGCCAAGTGCAGCCGGTAATTTGTGTTTTTTGTATATACTTTTTCGTGTTTTTGCCGTATTTGACTAATAAATACTCAAGTACCTTTGCACATATGACTCTTCTGTTTATTTCATTCAGAAGTGCAACTAATAAGCTACATTTTCATGTATTGTAATGCGCGCTAGGTTTGTTATTTCTTGTAAAAAAAAAATTTTTGTCAGTGCACTCCAAATCGGCCATTTTTCCGCGGTAGCGAAAGAGTTAACGGATTTAGATTTCTTAGATCACAGATCGCGTTCCTTTCTGAATGCAAAGCGTGTTCGAGGATTCGTTAGGGATTTACCATCTTACATTTCTTAGCCTGCCTTTTCTTTTCCTTTTGGTTAAACTCTCGTACACTGAGTGTAATGTACATTTCGTTTCGAAACCCTTCGGGCCTTTCGAACACTCTTTTAAGGCCTGAAGTTTGTTGTGTAATTTTTTTCACTAAATATGCTCTACTAAGAAGCTGAACACGCTTCCCAAACAAACCTATAGTGGTTTCTGTTCTGGATTGTTCCGGTTTAAATAATGCTCTGGGACGCATCTGTACTGTTCTAGAGAGATGACTGAGAACCAGGAGCGAAATAACCTTGCCTTACATTACAATTATCATCTCCAGGTGCGAGCTGCGACTTCGAGAAAGATTTCTGTGGCTGGTACAGCTCCCTGTCCGTAGAAGAGAGGTGGTACAGAATGCGTGGAGACCGCGGGGATCACACGCTAGGAACTGCTAAGGGTAAGATGTGCTCTACGTGTTGGGAAAGTCACTAAGGCTCTATAACTTGACTCTATAAATTTTTTTCATCCTGCTCAACACGGCTTCCGTAAGAACCTATCGTGCGATACACAGTTGGCTATTTTCATCCATGACCTGCATGTGAACCTTGACTGTAACCTACAAACTGACGCAATATTCCTGGACTTCGGGAAAGCATTTGACAAAGTACCCCACAAACGCTTATTACTAAAACTGTCCTGGTTAAACCTTCATCCTAACATATTACAGTGGATAAGCGAATTCCTGGCTAACCGCACCCAGTTTGTTAACGTTAATAATCAAGCCTCTAGCTCTGTTCCGGTAACATCAGGTGTCCCGCAAGGATCAGTCCTTGGTCCGCTATTATTTTTAATATACATTAATGACCTTCCAACGCATGTCTCTTGTAACGTCCGTATTTTTGCCGATGACTGTGTCATCTATCGCACTATCAACAACGCCTCTGATCAGTAGTAGTAGTAGTAAGTAGTAAAAGACTTTTAATCGACCATAATTTACAGGCCGAGCATTTCGACCGCCTGGGCGACCAGAAGCCGCTGTTCTTCTTCCCCTTCAGCGCCAAACCAGTCGAGCCAGGTGGTGATGGATAGAGAGGGTGGGGGGAAGGAACCCGACTGCTGAGCAGCCGGGCAATAGAAGAGGCAGTGGGGCAGGTCCGCATAGATACAGGGGCAGTTGGGACAGGAAGGGTCCGATCGATAGCGATAGAGGAAGAGGCGGGACGGGGTGATAACTGCATTCATCTGAATGTGCCGAAGAAGGCGAGACTCCGGCACCGTGAGTGATGGATGAGGGGGAGGGTAAAGGCGTTTGTCGAGGCGGAGCTCAAGGTAGACCTCTTTTATGGTGCGGCGAAGGGTGAGTCTCCCACCGTCCTCCGAGGGCTTGGGCCAGGGGATCAACGGTGCCCGGAAAAGTGTGTCGCGGGCGAGCTGATGGGCCAGCTCATTGCCGTCAATCCCTGAATGCCCAGGGACCCAGCGGAGGAAAACGATGGAAGGCTGCAGTGCGGAGACCGCTCGTTCGACCTCCTGTTGGAGAGAAGGGGTCAGGGTGCGTTTCTGTATGTGGTGTATAGCGGCTTGTGAGTCCGAATAGACTGTGTACTCTTGGAGAGAGGGAAGGAGGGAAAATGACTGGAGGGCATGCGCAATGGCGAGGACCTCGAGGGACAATGCGTCTGGAGGGTGTAGATACGGCCCGCTGGTGTGGGTTTCAGGAGCAGGGAGGTGTGGATGGTACAGGGCGTAGCCGCAGGAACCTCGAGGAGCCACGAAGGAGGCATCCGTGTAAGCTACACCCTGGGTATCAAAGAGAGGGGAATGGTGCTGTGCGGCCGCATGACGACGTCCGGCGTGCAGGACGGGGGACATGCTGGTCGGGAGGGGAAGGATACGAAAGCGGGGGTGGGAATAGGAGAGGTTAACGGGGAGATTGGAATGGGCGAGATACCCGCTTGAGTCAATAACCACTGACCCTGACGGGTAAGGGAAAGCCGGGCAAGCTGCGAGTCACGATGGAGACTGAGAAGAGAACGAAGAGGATGGAAGAGGCCTGTGGCAAAGAGCTTAGTGGTAGAGGTAGTGATAGGGAGGTTGAGAGCTGCCTTGTAGAGGCCCACAAGGGCAGTCTCGAGAGCGTTGAGTCTGAGTGAAGGAAGCGTAGGGTGCAAAGTACAAGACCTTGTTGAGGGCCAGCGCGTGGGCAACTCGGCACGCGTGAGCCTCGTGGAGACCTGAGCGTCGAGTGACCACGCGCCGCAGGAGGTGAGTTACAGAGTGGCAGGTGGTGACAGCGCGGTGAAGGGATTGCACATTCTTAGCCGCATGCAAAGGGAAGCCAAGAACTTTGCACTGTGTGACGACAGGAATGGGAGAGCCAGAAAGGTGGAGAGAGACGAAGTGGTTGTGTGAGCGCTGGTAGGAGGAATGGTTGAGAAGGAGAAGCTCGGATTTCTCAGGAGCAGGAGAGAGGCCAGCGGTGGTGAGAAAGGAGTCGATGAGATCTAGGCCACGTTGCAGGGTATCCTGTACGTGACCGGGAGAGCCAGATGAACACCAGAGAGTGATGTCATCGGCGTAAAATATATGATGCAGGTCGGGAATTTCAGCTAGCTGGGAGGCGAGAGGGGCCATAGAGAGAGAGAGAGAGAGAGGGAGAGAGAGAGAGAGAGAAAAGGACGGAAAGGCAGGGAGGTTAACCAGGCGATGCCCAGTTGGCTACCCTACACTTGGGGATCACAAAATGAACAAGGGAGGGGAAAACCTCAGGTTGCTGGAGCCAACGTTTCGACAAGGGGACTTGTCTTCGTCTGGGCAAAGCGTTCATCATCGGCAGGGATTATATAGGGCCTTCGCTCCGAGGAGGAAGGCCCCGGGGGTGGGGAAGGAAAGTGGTGTGGGAGGGGATGCGTGTCAGGAAGGGGAGGGAGGTGAATCATCATTCGCTAGGCTGCAATAGTGGAACAACCTATATCCGGGGGGTGTGCAATGGACAAAAGGCTTTGAAGGGGCTGCGACGGGGGGGGGGGAGGCGCTGGGTGAACCTGCAAAACTCAGATAAAAGGATTAGTCAGCGTGGTACAGGGAAATGAGAACAAGGGGGAAAAAAAAAGGGGGCTGGCACTGGAAGGAGAAAGGAGGGGGGGCATTTCCAAGGAAGGACAAGGCAGGGGGGGGGAACAAAGGGGAAAAAAGGAAAAAGAGCGGCAAGGAAATGAGTCTTCTAAGAGGGGCCATAGCGAGATTGAAAAGGGTAGGAGAGAGAACAGCACCTTGAGGAGTGCCACGGGTGAGGTGGTGTGGGTTAGACAAGTGGGTATCTACTCGAAAGCGAGCCACACGTTTAGAGAGGAATGAGCGGATATAGGAGTACATGCGGGAGCCACAATCCAAAGAGGCGAGTTGAGAAAGGATGTGATCGTGGCAAACACCGTCAAAGGCCTTGCGAACATCGACGGTCGCAAGTACGTAAATTTGAGTAGGTGTAGGGGACAGGAACGTTTGCTGGAGAATCAGAAACATGTCCTGTGCACAGATGCGGCGTCGGAAGCCAATGAGAGAATGGGGGAAGAGCTCCCGTGCCTCAAGAAAATCAGAGAGGCGAGTCAGAGCCATTCGCTCAAGGGTCTTACCAACGCACGACGTCAGAGAGATTGGGCGGAGGTTAGAGAGAGAGGGAGGTTTGCCCGGTTTTGGAATCATAGAAATAAGGGAGGATGTCCAGGAGCTCGGCAAGCAGCCGCTCTCCCAGGCCTCATTGTAGGTTTGAAGGAGGAATTCTTTGGCGCAGTCAGGAAGGTTGCGAAGTGTGGTGTATGTAATGGCATCCTCACCGGGAGCCGAGCGTGTAGAATTAGCAGCGAGAGCAGATTCGAGCTCCCGGAGAGTGAAGCATTGGTCCAGATCGGGGTTAGGTCCACCCGAGTACACCGGGTAGGAGGGTGCCAGAGGGGGCGGGAGGTAGAGAGAGGCGAGTTGATCAAAAACTTCGGAGGGAGTCCCTTGAGTGAGGGCTTTAGCTAGAGCGGGAGCAAGCCCATTGCGCCTCCCTCGAGCACTCTCGTTGGAGTGCTCTTTGTGATGGCCTTGATTCTGCATTGCACTCGCGATCCGCATGGTCTCTCTTTAAATCCCTCTGATCAGTTCGCCCTCCAGAATGACTTAATCAGCGTACAGGACTGGTGTAACAACTGGCTCATGGAACTAAACCCCAATAAATGCAAACTCGTGTCATTTCACCGAAAACGTAATATCCTGTCTTGTTCTCCTATAAAATCTCGCACGTCACGGTAGAATTAGCTCAGACTTACAAATACCTCGGAGTAACATTGTCCAATGATCTAACCTGGAGCGCGCATGTCACTAAAATCATATCATCCGCTAACAGAAGCCTTGGATTCTTAAAACGACATCCACGTCATGCGCCACAAAACCTAAAATTACTTGCCTACAAATCACTTGTCCGTTCTAAATTAGAATTTGCCTCTGCTATTTGGAGCCCTAACCAAAATTATCTAATAAATTCCCTAGAATCAGTACAAAATCGAGCCACAAGATTCATACATTCGTGCTATTCATATAATGTCAGTATATCAGCACTAAAAGCAGAGGCAGGATTAACATCCCTGGGTTGTAGGCGTCGTATTACTAGTATGTGCTTGTTTCACAAATTTTATTTCAGCTCACTTCGTCGTCCTCCCTACATAAATCCGCCGGCACGCATTTCCCTCCGCATTGGTCATCCCCTTCAAGTAGCCCGGCCATGTACGCGTACAACTACATTTGCATCGTCATTCTTTCCACGCTTAGCCAAGGACTGGAACAACCTTCCACACGACATCGCCGCAATCACCTGCCCATCAACATTTGCGAACTGTTTAGCTTCTACCTTTAACAGCGAATAATATTTGTATCTGACGTTTTTTCTTTGTTTATTCAATCTGATTTTTAAATGTAACCCAGCCCTTATTTAATACCCCCAATCCTGGGGGCCTTTAAGGTAATAAAGTGAAGTGAAGTGAAAGTGAAGTGTCTTCACCTTACCTCGGTGAATGTTCATTTCTTGCAGCAACGGCGCATTCGAGCAATACCGCTGCATAAACTGCCACTTGGAACTGAAGTTCAGAGTCAACTTTAAAGTCTCTGATCTGAAGTTACAAAGCTTCGCAAGAAAGAATGGGATGAGCAGGCTTCTGTTATATGAAAAAAATTGTTTTGCTTCATTTGATTTTGACCTATAATACTTCAGTATCGGTTCACGCAAGTGACAGCTATGCTCTTTTTTTTTTCATTTCCAGTTAGGTAAATATATTTACGGCAATCCTAAGCTCGCAATTTGTCCTAAAAGCAGTCACGAAAAGTTTTGTCTTGATGTCGTTGCTTATATAATTCAATGCTGAGCGTGCAGGAGTGCCTTACTGTCAGACGCTCCACGTGCGCCATTCGTCTTACTCTGGCCATTGTCGCGGATATGTCGGTCCGACAGAGCAACTTTGCCCACTTGCAGCCTACTTTCGTATTCCGCTCGTGCAGGCCACTACCTGAACTCAGGCGTTGGCGTCCCCAGGCCAACTGGGGCGCGAGCACAGCTGCATTCGGAAATTTTCCGAGAATCTGGGCCAGAGTGCAGCTTCTCTTTCTGGTTTTATTCCCCCGAAGAGATAAGCATGGCCTTCCTGAATGTGTACGTCAAGCAAGCCAAGGCTTCACCGAAGGTATTAACCCTGTTTCTCGTTTTGTTCTTGTCCTAAATATTTCTTTTTCATGCAGTGGATTCCTACACCTGCCACACTTGACGTGTATTGAATGGTGTACATTATTGCGTTTAAATGAACTTGTAGCTGTGATTTACCGCATCAATGAGCGCTCAGAACATGAAGCAGGAATGGGTTACCACCTCCCTCAACGTTTACACTGCATTATAGGCTATCATCAACGAGAACGCTAAAATACTTGCCTGAAATAACGTTGAAGGGCGACTATTCGCTAAAAGTGAGGATGGTTTAGCCAATTTATGGTCGCTGTTATAAACTTCTCCAACTGGGATAGTATGAGACAAAGGCGTACACTATAAGGTCCTTTCGCTTCACTTACCACATAGGATAGTCAAAGTCTATACAGTGTAGACCATGCATGCACAACTTATTGACAATACAGCATTGAAGACTGTGCGCGCTATTTTAGGCTTTCTATGCCTTGTTCTAGAAACGATTGTGAAGGCACTCCTCTGAAAGTGCCGCCGCGCGAAAAGAAACGCCATTCGTTCGTACTTCAGAAAGCGCCTGAAAAACGGGCTTGCGCGATCAAGCAAACGAGCAAAAACGGGCATCACGCACTTCGTAGTACTTATGCGGCTCATCGTCTAGCTGATCATACAAACACGCATGGCAATGTCTTGAGCATATATACATAAAGTAAGCTGCTTCCCAGATTTCATGAGGCATAAGCTGGTGGTAGTCATCCGAGCATGAAATGACAGTAATCAAGAGCCGATAAAAACTAAGAAAGAAAGCACGTTCGCAAAACTTGCAGACAGTACTCGCCTGGTGCATCGGAAGGGTTACGCGCGGGCATAATCTTACCCGAAAGGGATTCGCAAGTCTGTTCTGCTGCTTAGCATTAGCGAATATGGCGAGCTAAGGCTGCTGCATGTATCTTCGACCGCCTGACGCCGTCAGGAAGAAGTGTTGTACAACTGCGCTTCATATGTAAACTGGTCGTTTTGCTCCTAGACGATGTGTTGAAGTGCCGAAGAAATCGGCTTCAAATGTAGGTTGTCTTCTAAGCTAACTTGGCAGTGATGTTCTGATAATAGTGTGCCGTAATTTTTGGATCAAATTTTCCTTAATTTCACCATACGCGATATAAAGGAGTGAATTCTACTCTCCTTTCTTCTAATACCCCTATCGGAAAGGAAGATTGAATGTCAGTCGAATCGAACGGCATTCAACGCATCAAGTCATTCGGTCGCTTTCGGGGCTAGATAGTAAAAAATGACGTACTTCGCAAATTATAGCCGTAAGGACCAGTGAAAAAAAAAACATTAATACAGTTGAGGGGCATCCTTGCCCATCAAAGGTGTTTAAAGTTGTTTTTCAGTATTTTTAAAGCTGATGAAAACATTTCTGCGCGATATCATTAACGTGAAATAATATTTCCAGTCATGATGCAGCCCTCTAGCCATGAAAAGCCAAGCCAAGTGTAAAGTCAGCCACAAATACGATAAATGTAAACAAAAAATGTGACCGGCACGGCGGAGCGCGGAGATGCGCAAAGCGGGTAAATAACATCCAAACGGTAACATCCTCAGTTAGAGCTTTAAGCCCTTCCAAGCTAAACGCGTGTGAAACGCTGACTAACAAGAAACATTCTCAAAATGATCTATGGTCGCGGGAAGGGCCATGCTTCACGCTCGGCTGCTGTTGAGACCGATACTAACAGCTATCCACGGTAGCCTCCAGTGCGAATCGGTTCACACCAAAATTAATTTTTTTTTCAGCAGAACTCAGTAAATAAAGCACTTAACTTTGGCTGTGCACAGATTATTCTTTCGCCTTGCTTGTTTCTGCTGCGTGCTTGATGTCCAAGTGTGCATGAAGTTTGGGATCGAATACGAATGAGTACACCAAGCTCATTCTACGGCGAACGTCATTAGAACCTGATATCATTGAATATTCCGTTGTAGCAGCCGGTTTCTGACATTAATGCCAACGCCATTCGATTCGAAAGGCATTAGATTTACCGGTGTGAGAGGGATATAAGTAGTTTTGATAACGAACTAAGAGAGCGCATGCTTGCTACCGGTTTGTTTTCTTTACACATTACTCTTAGTAATAAAAGCTGCCACTTTGGGAGCTTTGACATATTTGGCACGAGCCAGTGGGGCTTCAATAATCTTTCATCGCACATAATCACGCTGTATTCCTGCATTTATCTTTTTATTTATCCCAGATCGATCAAGTCTTCTCTTTGGCTGAGAAGGAAATGGCTCAGAACCGTTGGGAGCCAGTCAAAATCTTCCTTGGCAGACGGATCCAGTTTGGTGTGATCGTGGAAGCTGTGTGGGGTACAACAGAGCGCGCAGCCATGCACATAGACGATTTCCTCTACCAGAAGTGCAGACCTGGTAAGGCGAAGCATTTAGTTACCTCAGAAACGATCCCGTTGAAGAGTGCGCGTGCTACGCAGCTCTGTGGCGTTCAAAAGACAAGATGGGTAATGTGTGGTCCGGTAATACAAGCCGGCTTGCCATGTTAGGCAAAAAAAAATCGCTTTTTGGAGTCGAACATCGAGATTCTACTGTAAAAGCTCGTTTTAAACGACGCAAGTGCTGTTAAGAGCTGTATTTTTGAGAGTTACGCAGAACGTAGAGCTTTATTCTGTCAAATTATTTTATTAGCATACACGGTATCAGGGGGCAATTTCGTAAACTCTTTTCTATGGGCATAATGCGCTGAAATGTAATTTGGGCGTCAAAGTTTCTTAGAGCAAACAGCATGGAAGTGGTTGCACTGTGAGGGAAGGATCCTGTATTATGTGCTACTCCGATAAGCAGCAAGATAGAGATTAATTCTCTTTGGAAGGCGCAGGCACCTTCCGTACATCATGTAATAACTGGACGACAGTTCAGCTTTTTGCGATAGACTTTTTTTTTTCCAGGGAGCATATTTGTAATTTTCCTTTCTACATTTGCGCAGATCACCACGCTAGCAGCTGCACGGACAGCGAATGGATGTGTGCGGATCTCACGCAATGCATTGCCGAGTTCGAACATTGTGACGGGAAGAGGGACTGCTCAGACGGTAGCGACGAACGTGACTGCGGTGAGGAGCTGTTTTTTGCTTGCGCAAAGCGCACACAGTGCACAGAAGAACACCATTACATGTCGTACTAAGCCTGTTAAAGATTTGGGAGAAACAATGTTCGTACTTTAGATGGAAATGTGGACCATGCAGAGTGTATTTTTCATCAAACTGGGAACCATGTTCATAGAGAAACGATTCATCTTACACCGCTTGCGATACGAAACAAAGTCGACTTATGGTATAATTACAGGGGCAAATGATGGTGACGAATTTTCTCGTACATAGCGGCAAGTTAAACTTTTTTCTGACACTGACAACAAGAATAGCATGGCTACAGAGTATATTTTCTGATGTGGTGTGCTTTGTGTAAGGAATGTGTCAGATTGCAGGCCTTATAAAAATATAACGTATTGTTTTTGGTCTTTGTCGGCGAAATGTGTAGTTCGTGGCTTCGGAGACTGCAGCTTTGACAAGGAAGACTGGGCAGCGGCCTGCAATTGGACAGTTGAAAATGTAGCCGGAAAGCCATCTTGGAAGAGGGCTAAGGTGTCGCACTCGGAGCACACGGGTCCACCAAGCTCACATCGTGGAACACCAGGAAGTCAGTATCTTTTTTCATGCATAACCTTGAAGCATAACATGCAATAAATATATGCCTAGAGAGGAGGTGAAAAATGCAGCGATGACTAAATTGCGCAATTCTAAGCTTTGATACGCAGCTGTGAATTAGCCGTCCTTGAACCGATACTTCGCCTGAAATTCCAGTGCCATGGCCAAGCCATTGATTGATAGTGCTCCCAGTATCTCATAATACTGACGTGGCATTTTTCAACCTCGTCAATATTTTAGCCCTGTTTCGAAGTAAACGTAAGCACAAAACGACGACTGCACTTAATATCGCATAGAAACCCGGAGAGAAAAAAAGAATGGCGGATCCGATATACCTCGGTCCATTTTCCAAAACCAAGAGGAGGACTGGGCAGTGTGCTCAGCCGAGAGCACTTCGCCTGAGATTTTATTCGTGTGATGAGAACATTTGACTTCACGTGCATTTGAGAGGTTCTGATTGGCCGCCTATAGAAACTTGGCATTCACTGTTCTCATATGCTATGCACGAAGCAAGCCTCGCTAGAAGTGACCAACTGCGTACAAACTGGAGGAAAGAACGAGCAATGCAACGCACAGGGTGTCGTTTGAAGCATGGCTACTTTGTCGATACCCATGTTTATTGGAGAGCAGGTACCACGTGTCGTATCCTTTAGAGGTATAAATGTATTAACAATTAAGAGTTGCACTAGATTACATTTTAAAATTTTGCAACCGCGAATTATTCTTATTTCCACGACTGTTTTCTCACCACTTTTCTTGAACACACTTTTTAGGAATTGGCAACAGCATTCGATGACAGAAAGAATAGCCCCTGCTATCGCGGAATGAAAAGTCTTACAACGAGCGTCCTAATATAGGTATCATTCGCACCTACATCTTCATGTCTGTGAATGATAATTGTAACACTGGGATATATGCTGTCACACTAACAGAGTTACACTAACATACAGCGCCAAGAAATTTTATATCAGCCCACACGAGAACGCATTGTAGATTAGATGTGCCTTTAATTAGCAAATCACCTTTGCTTTTTCTCAGCGTACTTCCTGCTGGCTAACAGCACTGAGCTACCAATGGGGGCTGTATCGACTGCCCGAACGCCGCGACTCCCTGCCAGTCAAGACAAGTGCCACCTGCGATTCTGGTACTTCATGAAGGGGTCGTCTTCAATGGGATTCCTCCGTGTGAGTGCCCACTAAGAACGTCGGCCCTTCTAGGATGTTCGAAAGGGATGCTGAGCTTGCTCTCAGCAACAAACGGCCTTTTTAAGGCGAGAACCTTATACGGCGCATTAGCAACGAAACCCAGTGTCGTTGTCGGTGTCCAGAGCAATGGGGAGAACCCTATGAAGTCAGGAGTCAAGAAAATAATTTCTTCCGAAGGTGCGGGGAATTGAAACAAAGACGTTCACGACTGCGAGGCAAGCACGCACCCCATTTGCCGCAAAACCACGTTGTTTCTTGGCGAATAAAGGTGAGCATAGTGCATGCGTTGCCTTGCGACTGTATGCGAATGAATACGTGTGCCGTTAGAAAAGGAGAAAAAATATTGATGCTTTCGCGTTCAAAGCACGTAAGTAGTCTTAAGCGCCCTCCTTAATTTATTGTACGGTATGATTTAATAAGGTTGTGTAAGGTTAGGACAAATATTGACATACGTTTTCGAAAGGATTGAAGTGCAGGTATAAAATCGGAGGTTCCTTATTTGGTAACAGCGTGTGTAAACTTTCGATACGCCATAGGAAACAAAAGCTAGCGCAGATGTTCTCATCTGCCTATCTGCCTGCTTGCTTCCTTAATAGAAAGGATGCGCCTTGAAAGCTGATTTGGGTTGTCGCAATTTTGCTAGTGCGCAAATGCTATTCTACGAATACTATTTCCATTTTTGAAAAGAATAAAGTAGACAATGATTACTCTTCATGCCTTTGCTTCTCATTTTCGCCGCCAGTGCTGTAAATAATATTTGGTAAAACAAATTGTATTACTAAGCTCTTACGGCAGAGCGGAACCTGTGCAAAGTTAATTTCCTGAACGGAGCGAAGGAAAATCCTGTTAAACAGCCCGAGACCGAGTGTCTTCATTGTAAGCTGATATGAATAGATTCCCAAAAAATCTGAAAATATAAAACACTTCTCCGAAGCGTAATGACATTTAGTTTCGCTTGTACACGCTTTTGTCGGCTTCTGCTTTGTTATTCTAGAATATAGCCTTCAGAGAAATGAACGCATTGTTCTGTACCTGGCCCGGAGAGCACCACCACATTATGCCTTACCCACGCGCGTTCGCCAGTTCTCGCAAAACTTTTCATCGATTTCAGTTTGAGGCGCCCTTTGCTTGTCTTCCTCGCGTTGTGATTTTTTCAGTAGCGGCCTCAAAGGGTAAGCTTCACATTTGTGGGTGGAGGTGACGACATGCTGCATTTATTATGGGCACGGTCATAGGATTTCGATAAACCCCGGACACTCTCGGTCATTGCGCAGGTGGAGACGGAGGGTGCCGGCTCGAGATTACCCATGTGGCAAGAGGTGGGACCCCAGGGACGTCTGTGGGCATATGCACACGTGCTGGTCGGCCATCCGCAGCCCTTTACGGTGAATTTCCTCGCCCAACGCGGAGGCGACACGCTCACCGACATCGCTATCGACGAAGTGACCTTCACGCCCTCTTGCTTGGAAGGAGGTATAAGCACGGACGCTGTCGTGGTTTTGCATTTTTACGCGATACGTTAGCGGGCGCCCGACTAATAATGGATGAGCAAGGCGCGTATCAGCAGGGCTCATAAACACTGATTGATGGAGCGCTGTATGTTATAGAGTAACATACGTTATGCCTCTGGCCTTCTGAGCAGCTGCAAACTGAACGCCAATCGCAAAGAATCATTTGCTTCTAGCCGTCATACGCTCTCATTTGTCTTCTCTATTCACCCAATCAACTTTAGGCTTATTTTTGACCATTATACGCACCCTTTTGCCTGAAGAACATGCGGACAGCGATAGAAGTCGAATAATTTGTGAAAAGGCTCCCAAGAAAGCGCGATTCGTGTCCTGAAGATCTGTTATCTGGAATTATACGAGCATCTTACCGCTTACTACCCAGCGCTGAGGACCCAAGGTTCAAAGTGTATCAAAGTTAGTGGAGTTTCACTTAGCAGTAAGTTTGCAGCTGGCACCTACGTGGAAATATCTGTCAGAAATGGCTGTCATAAAAAGTTTACACTTGCTTCAACGATTGAAATGCTTTTGAGCATAATCCTGAATTCCCATGTTTCAGGGACTGCTGACCACAAGAAGTATTCGTCATTGTGCGTGGAAGGCGAGTTTTTGTGCGCGGATAGAAAGATGTGTATTCCCCGAAGTTTTGTCTGCGACTGCGAGAGCGACTGTGAAGATGGCAGTGACGAGACAGACTGCGGTAAGTAAGCTTACTGTTTGAGAGGAGTTACTAGGCAAAATGAGGGAATTTTATTTTGCTTTTTCCTGGAACATCTGCGATTAGGAAGAGCTTCTTGCAATCACTAGTGCACATGTCAGAATATGGAAAATTTATTTTAAGCTCTTCTTGCATAGCTTTCTTAGTAACATGGGTCCTTGCTCAGTCTAGTCATTGTTTGAGAAAAACGCCAGTGAATAAGATTCCTGTGAATGAATTTAAATCTAGTAAAAATTAATTATGCAGTCACTAAATCGAAGATTCTTCAATATTTTTGGTGAAATGTTTTAGGGGAATCTCCCAAGGTGGAGTAAATTTGTAATAAGGGAGTAATTACTCATTGGCATTCACCCAAGCGCAGCCATACGGCTACATAGGAAAGCTATACAGCTTTCTCAGAAACTTCGTAGTCAAAGAATTTTTCTCAGAAACTTCGTAGTTAAAGAATTTTTCTTTAACTACGAAGTTTCTGAGAAAGCTGTATAGCTTTCCTATGTAGCCGTATGGCTGCGCTTGGGTGGATGCCAACGAGTAATTACTCCCTTATTTCAATATTTTTGTGTCAAATTGCTGTGATGACTGCACATTTCCGGCAAACAGAATAAAAAGAGAAAATGCTGTCAGTAAAATCTGTTCACAATAGTGCTCATCCTAATCAGCGAGCGTGGTTTGATTTTCTTAGGAGTAGACCTATATTATGACTAATTTTCAATGATATAAGAGGGAAGGGGATGGCAATATTAGAGAGTATTAATTAAAAAGCAACCACAATTTGTGAAACATATTGCTTGGAATTATTGGAAAGATGGCTACATTTCGTGGTGCCTATGTGAACTTATGAATTCCTCTTTTTTTTTCCTTGCAGGCATGAAATGCAAGGGAGAAGGGACAACAGGTGAGAAATATCGAGGAGTGACGTGCGCATCACATGGGGCTTTCTTGCTAACATCCGAGAAAGATTAGAATTTACTAAAGCTTCGTTACAGAACGTGAATGTTCTTAAAGCTGTAAAAGAGGATGCATTTTGTAAATACTCAACGATGCCATTTCGATTGGTGCAGACGTATTTAGCATTGCTTCTAGCGGGGTCTGCATGCGGCGAAAAAAGAAAGGACAATCGATTCAGCTCAGATACCACTTTGTTATTATACCGTGTGGTGTAGCCGTAGGTGGTATTTAATTTTTTTTACTAAACGCCCGAACTAATGAGTGTCCTAATACCAGTGCTTAATTACCTTGAAATTCTGTGAGACAGCCTTTGTTGAATTCCAGTGGCAAACACCGGTATAAAGACAGCAAGGTGCGTCCTTTTTAGGAGCACTAGAACCCGCGATTTTCCATGCAGCATTTTTTAAAAATTATTGCTGTCACATAACATGGTCATTGTAGCCGGTAGCTGCGTTATGCTCACATTAAGGGACCTGGCGGCCAATACTACCAAAGTGACATGCTTTTTTGGTGGTCACACAGCCAGTGGAAAAGCGACTGGACGCCCACTGACACCGGCCAACGGGACGATTCCCGCCACACCGACGCCGTCATGCGCGCTCAACGAATTCAGCTGTGGCGGCCGCAACGGTCATTGTATTCCTGCTCTGCTTCTCTGCGACGGTATACCCGACTGCCCCAACGGTGACGACGAGCGGCAATGCGGTCAGTTCTTTCTCTATACGAACTACTTTCCCATCTCCATGTGGAAGTGACGAAGTGTCTCTAACAAAAAAAGAACAAAAAAATTGACGCCGAGGTCGGGACATTTTAAAGCTAAATTCCAGCGACAACTGGTGCGCTACTAAAAGGCCGTGAGGGTCGGGGACCAGAAGCAACTCTTTCAGCGTAAAGAAGCACGCCGAAGGGGATGCCGTCAGGTCGTTGCTGAACGACAGATGATCACACGCACGTAGACTAACACTAAACATGGCAGCGAGAAGCTCCGCTAAACAGGGGACACCAGAAAAAGGAAGACGACATTCAACCGCTGGACAACCGCCAGCGGTTAATCGTCCTCCTTTTTCTGGTCGAGCTGTTTTTCAGTGCCATGAAGCACCAGCTTGGCTGTTATGTAGGTCTGTTACAACCTAACCGACAGTGAGACGCCTTCACGGCTTCTTCGGCTTCCTTGTGCCTCCGACGCCCCCCTGCTTCTTGTGTGGCACGCACTGTGGGATGTTGACGTAAGCCGCTTTGCCTCAGCTTCGTGGCCACGCACTGTCGGATATCGAAGCCGGCGCCTATTGGCCTTGCACTCTGCAGCACGGAGTGTAAGGTCGTGACGGGCTTGCCGCTATCATAGTCTGTTTCTAGCAGGCAGTAACGCTTCTGCAGCACCGCGGTCTGTTTCCGCCCGCTTTGCCATCGCACCTGAAAGCCTGAGAGAGGGGACGCTGCGCAGACGGCCGACCATCCTGCAAGCACGTGCCTCGATCAACCCCGGACCAGGACCTCGACCCCGGACCAGGACGAATTTTTCTTTAACTACGAAGTTTCTGAGAAAGCTGTATAGCTTTCCTTTGTAGCCGTATGGCTGCGCTTGGGTGGATGCCAATGAGTAATTACTCCCTTATCACGTGCCTCGACTGTCACGCGCGCTCAGGCCATCTCATGTCCCCCCACTCGCAGATGAAGGCCGAGACCTCGGAGTCTGCGGCTTTAACAAATATGGGACGCGATCAAGTCTACAAAATCTCGACAAACGCTTCTAGTTTGTGTAGTTACCATCTCCTGCTGCATGGTGCTGAACATGTATAATTACCGCAGGAATTTTGAATATTTGGTACGCCGCATGGATTTCCCATGGCCGTCGGAATTAGTCGGCACGAGCGCAAGAAGAACTTTATCGTGCGAACCCGCGGTGCGTAGGAAAAGTCGACTATCAGTATCAACGTCTTCACGCACCATCTCACCACACTCTTTGCCCGATGTTCGCTATTGACGGCTGATAGATGGCGCTAGTTGCAATGTTAAGGGAAGCTGGGCATGCTTTTAGAGCTTTGGATCGTTGTACCTGAGACCTGACCAAATCCGCGTTTGTGGCCCTGCACGTGACGCAAATAGTTCGCGGTCATGTGGTTAAAACGACCTGTGTCGTGAGCAGCTTTCTCATTTATTAAACATAGAACGCCAGGCATTAAAATGTCCGATTTTAGGATGTTGTCTGTACGAAACTTAGGATTTAGTCTTATTCATGCACACTTTTGAATTACTGACCGTCGCTCGATAGTAAAATAGCATGGTTAGGTTTCTCGCATAGGGCGTCTGAATTGATTTCGTACTCCGTGAAAAGAGGTTCAACCGAGTCAGGAATGCAGAAACACAGATATTTAATATATATGCCACATTTTGTCTCTTTAGTTTTATGGAGGTGACGAGAAATGGACTTATTACGAGTTATAATGCCAAGAAAACAAAAACAAAAGGTGATTGCTTGTTTGTGCTTCAAGCCTCAGAAAGAAATTGTAATGGCGACTGGCAAGGCGTGATATAAAAAGACAGTAAGTAAATAAACCGCCTATGCATGTTTGCTACGTAAAGATTCTGATTTCAGGTACTTGACCAACTCCGTCACAGCGTTGTGACACTGAGTTGCAGTCGAAGTGAGCTTGCTAGTTTCTAGTGGCACGTGTTTTTGGACTGTGGCTACATGAACTAGCATGGAGTTTTCTTTAACTGTAAATTGGTTATTAGAGGCATCAAGAGAAGCAAGCAGGGAGACGAAATTGTAAGACAATTTTAAGTGCACTGTATTCACAAAATACTTATGTGCACGAAACAATTAAAGTTTTTGTGCCAAAAGGCTCCTTCAAAGGGCTTTTGCCACACGTTCACTCGAAATTGGATTTTAGGATGGCCGTAAATGTGGACCTTTCTAAGCACACTACACTTGCTTAAGAACCCTCGTTTTCTTTTTACGGAATTTGAAAACATGCAGATTCTAAAGATCGTTGCCCAGACGGCTACTACTACTGCCGGAATCCTCATTCTTGCCTGCACCACTCGAAGCTGTGCGACGGTCGAGCCGACTGCAGTGACGGATCCGATGAATCTCTCTGTAATGGTTAGTATTTTTGAGGCTTAGATATCGAACTTGCTGATCAACTTTAAGATGATCTACCATGTCAACATCTCTAGGTTAGTGAAGTTAACGAAGCTAAATACGTTATAGAAATATTTCTACTATCAGCATAAAACGCTAATGGACGATGCGCAGGCGCAGCTGTGCTGATACTTTATTTCACGTGCGGGTAGTGACGCTGATTGGCTTTGTTTGCGTGCAACAGCAGTTGTCGGAATGCGTTCGAATAAGGTGGTGAAGTTTCTGCTGCGAAGAGCATTGTGACATAGAGGACCTAATAAAAATGAATTGTTTTGAAAAAAAAAATTAAAAATCACATAACCCGTCCTTGTACCTATTAAAGGTACTCACCTTTTTGAAATTAGCCATTCGTCAAAAGCGTCATGTACCAGTCGAGTCAAGCAATAAGTTATACTAACAGCGCGTTAAGATGTTCCTGTACAAAATTCGACGCATAAAGAGACAGGACAGTGACACAACCCGTCAAGCTCCGCATTACTGCTTTCGTATCCTGCAGTAGTAATATCTTTAAGCAGTGTTTATGATAGGTCGACGTAGACACCTACGCAATGCCTAAACCATGGATAGAATACTCAACGTGTTGCAGTAGACCCGCATAAATGTATCAGTGCGAGCGGCAGTGAATCGAGGATGTTGGATGTTAGTTGCAAAGTACACGGACGTATTTCTGCACAATTAAAATTTTTGATGTCATTAGGTGTTGCCCTGGAACTTGCTACGCTAAAAGTGGACTTTTCGTTCTGATTTCCGCATTGCAGTTTGCCCCGATTACTTTTGTCTCAATGGAGGAGATTGCAACTTGTCACAAGAGAACAAAGCACCGAGTTGCTTTTGCCGAGATGTTTTCGAAGGAAACCGCTGTGACCGGGAGCTTACAGTGGAACCACCTTCTCCAGTGATGGGGGCCCGTGGTACGTCACACTGATGGACTACTAGAGAACTTGATAACTCTTGGTTTGAGACACACATTTCGGCTTAATATGCCAAACACCCCAAGAATTACAGTCGGGAAGCGGCCACTTACTTACCTTAAGTCTACCGCCCTCTTCTCCCGTTTTCGTGGTTGGCTTTTATGAACAATTCATATTCTTTTTCAATCCATCCTAGTTCCCATCGGCTTCACTCATCAAACGCACACGCTTAGTAAAATAAAAAGAATCTATGTCACTAAAGCTTCCGTGTTGTCGTATGTGGGGCAGTCCTTACGTTGAAGAAAATCTTAGGTGTGAGGCAGAACTGCTGAGATATGTTATGGCAACAGCAGCAAGAACAAACAGTATGCAATTACAATATCTTACAGTGTGCCGGGCGATTATAATATGTAATGAACTTTATGCATAAATTTAATTATGAACCGCCACACACGCCCGTTAGAACAGCTGTTAAATATAACTTTAAAAAAATTTCACAGTGGTTTCTCATTGTCTTTGTCTAATACGCTTGATATTGACATTACTTTAATACGAGTCATATTTACGAATTTATAGTTTACTGTTACAAAGTTCTCTTCCCGGCATAAAAGATAAGATTAACGCTTTCATCTGCGTGAAATGAAGAGAAATTAAAAAGATGGAACTAGTAACGTGAGAAGAACTTCTAATAATAGTGACTGCATGATCAAAGTGACCTGGCTCCTGGTAGGCGTGAGGTGCTGTTACGCAATCGCCCGCGGAATGTTTATGAAAAATTATGTCTTGGGCACGAAAGAAATAGCAAAGCTTCTTCACTTCTTTTAAGTTAGTACTTTCTGTTGCGGTAGCGTTTGAAAATTAAGCTTTGAGAAGTGAAGCGCAAATGAAGTTGGAATCTTTCTTTACGTTCCTGCTCATGGGTCTTTAGTAACGACAGTTTAACATTCCGTCAAGCGTGCTGAACAAATGAAAATGCCCTCTATGAAACTACGGGACGACTTAAAAGAAATGGGCTATTCATTTTTGTGCTTACAAAAGGCGCCCCACGAGCTAGGGCTTATTGGTTTTCGTTTCGTAACTTTTCAAGTCTCTGGAGTGGCTGGTTGGACTTACGGTGCACCCCTCGTAGTCCTCTTCGTGGGTGCTGCCGCTGTTGTGGCAATCATCTATTGGAGAAAGAGACGAGCTCTATCTGGGTGAGTGGAGAAGCGAAGGAAAAGCGACCAGCTTTTTTTGCTTTTCTTTTTGCTCACAATGCAAACATTCATTACGCCGTAAGATAATTGATAGTCACGGGTTTCCTTTTTTCTTTTCTTTTCTCGTGATGCTGCAAAAAATGAGTAAAGATTGTAAAATTCAGCACTGACATGCGATGTGGGCCGTTCTGCTCTTACAGCTTCTCACTTGTTCTCGGCAATGAGTCTTTCATAGTTGTAAAGTAAATCTGGTGCTTATATACGCCACCTACCGTTCACGCGGGAGGCGTGAATGTCGTTTTGAAGTTGTAATAGTAACGTGGAACGCGACTAAGCTTCATGGTGAGGACACTAGGCTGCCTCAAATTTCAGAAAATCGAACTACACTGAAGCTAGGTAAGGAACATGTTTTTCACTGATGATGTTCTATCAGCCAGAAGCCGGAGTTGAACGAAAAAAAAAGTCTTTCTTGGACACAAAAAGTTCAGTACTTGATGTTTCTATGGTTTGAAAACTATCACTGAAATTTTATGTCGAAAGTTATGAAAAGGTTAATGTAAGCTGGTGGTTACGTAGAGAATACAATATCCTTAATTTCAAAGCAAAGCCAGAAGTGCGCAAGCAACGCAGAGAAGCCCGTGTAATACGCTACTGCTGCGTTACAGAGTATGGTTCAGTCTTGTGCACATGTGCTAAAAAATTCTCGAAAGCGCGCTTTTGCCTACTTATTACCTCTTAGTACTTTGGATACTCATGCAAATTAATTGGCTCTACCATAACAAAAGAAAATTTTTGGTGGGAAATTGACCTAGGCTTGGTTCGCATAAACTTCCTTAGTCGTCAACATATGATAATGTTGATTTATACTTAAAAAATGAAACCAGTGTAAATTTTTTAGTTGACATTGAGCTGATTTTTCTGCGACTGTATGATTTACATAAAAACAAAAAATATGAGTTCAGCACTTTCATGCACAACATGTGTCAACGTCACCTGTCACAGGGAGGATGACTCTTTCCAGAGAGAAATTGAGATATAACTTAAAACGCAAATGATGATTTAGTATTTCAGCCAAAGCTACACACACCGTTCTTTAGTCACTTGATAGAATTGACCGAGAGAGCATGTAAAATTAGAATAAGAATGTAAGGTTGGTCACACTGGTATCATTACATGTCCCTTACTCGAATGCTACTTTCCAGGGAAGAAACTACGCCTGTAACAATAAACAACCCAACATATGGACTTCACCTTGAAGACGTAAGTTTTGGTCATTTATAGAATTGCATGCAATAAGTTTGATATTACTTCGTCGTCTATACTTAAGTATTCGCTTCATTTTATCAGTAAATATGACAGATCTATAGGAAGTTTGCTGAACAGTGTATGTACGTATTGGGCAGCAAACACTGCTGCGGAATAATTAATTTTATGAGACTACTTGCTAAACGAAGGCCTTTCTGTTGGAGCAAACAAATTTACTTTTAAACTTTATGGTTTACTTTTGACCACTATCATGCTGAAACGATTCAGACCACAGTTGTATGCTTGCACTTTATTGTTTTCACTCCTGCATAAAACGTATGCATTCGAGAAATTTTCTTTGTTAGTGAGCTTGACGACACAATGAACAGAAACTTCTCAGTTATGCATATTTGTTTTTTTCTTTCAGGCAAGCGTTCCTAGCCTTGACCTCGAGGTAAGAGTGAGGCAACGAAAGCATGAGTGGATTCTTTCGGAGTTTTCTTACCCTGCTCACAGTGTAATCATACAAAGAATCATTAGAGTTGAAAGTTTGGTAATAGTTTAACTACCGTAAAACAAAAAGCTGCATTCCCGTGTGCTTCCTTTGGTTTCAGTGGCTTAACTTCTTTCTTAGGTATATCATAACGAGTCCTTAATGCCCTTATCCTTCTCTTCGCAGCAGCGTAATGAAGGTCTAGTTCTGGCAGTCTTGATGCCATAAGTAGCATAACACACCTGCTTTATAATAGGACGTGGTTGCGCTGGTGAGCACTATCATGGTTGGGCTGTATGCAACACGAATACTCGAACATTTCAAGGCAAAAAGGGAGACAGCTTGACTTAGCTTCATAACCTCTGCACGCTCCCTGCAGAGGTCGTGGGTTCGCCCCCCACCTGTTCAGTGGTTGTGTCTTTTATACTTTCTGAGAAATGATCCTTCACCTGGAACATGATTAAGCGACTAGTTTTCGACTGTCGTATATATATATATATATATATATATATAAACACACTTCACAGCTGTTTTAAAGAATTTGCTGTGTACATTCTGAATGCAGCTGTTTTTTTTGTTTTGTGCAGGGCGACACGAGCACATCAGCAGTCAATCCCCTCTACAGTGATTGCTGAACGTATATCGTCATTTCTGTATATATTCCTTCTTCATTGTTACATATTTATATTTGTTCCAAAGCGGGAAATAAAAAAGACTTTCGGAAATGAATACTCCGTTTTCTGGCCGACTGCACTACACTATTTGCTCCACCAATTCAATTAAAAATATTTGTTGTTTAGGTATTGTATTTGTGGCCTCTGTATGGATATATAGGCCAAACATGTTCACGGTGGGGGATTAGTGCCCGGCCATGGTCTCCTTGTACACGAAGCGCCACAATGCACGCGGTTTCTCTTTATGCCACCCGCCACACCACAACAGTAGGTGGTCCCTTCCTTAAAATAATTAAGCACTAGGCGCAACTGAATGTGACAGCCGTCGAATAAACAGGGCACTTTCTGCAATGCAGTGAACAAAAAATCAATCTTGTTATAAGAAAAGTCTACATAAACAAGGTTTCTCTGTTAGATAACGAGTGTATGTTTCGACCTCTTAGCCGAAGGAAGAAATGAGTAGGAATGCTTGAAAGGGGTTCATTTTTGAACTTGTACGACAGACCTCAAGGCCCTTAGCCGTTCAGTTAATTGTCAGCCGGCGTCTTAAGCGGCCGGGTTGTCTGTCATGGGCGGGCGAGAGGTTGAGTGTGGAACTCGAGCCACATGCCGATTTAAGATACCGAGGGAAACTACACAAACCAGAAACAAGATCTATTCAAATGCTAACTGACGCTTACAAGACTGCATGCGTGTCCAAAGGCGCAATAATTGAGTAAAGACGTGACAACGAGGAAGACGACGAATGGCCTGGGCGACTTTTCTCTTCGCGGACAGAAGAAAATTTGGATAAATTTGGCTATTGTTGTAAGAGACCGTCCACTCATTGTCCGAATGATGGCTGAAGCTGTGAACAGTGCTGAAGGCAGCACGTGTAAAATTTTGGCTGAGAACCTTACCTTGAAAAAAAAACTTGTACCACGATGGGACTCGCACCATATTTGGAAGTGCCGGAAGGAAATCGCATCGACAGTGTGCTCTAGGGAAGGGGAGGCAGTTACATAAGGCTCAACATAGGGATAATGATGTAAAGAGACGAATTACAAGTTTGCGTTTTTTTCTCATCGCATTTTTTCAGGGTGTGAACCAATTAGAACAGGAAATAGCATAAGCCATACAGTAGCGACCCGCATACATAGCGTTCCTACCTAAACCTGAAAGGCGGTGCGTAAAGAAAGACTGAAAGTGCGTTGCAGAGCCTTGATGGGTGCGAAGCAAGCTTCGCGCTGCTCTACTATATTGCTAACATTTGGACAGAAGTGCTCTCCAAGGCAACCAGTCGCTGCGGCACGACATGAGACCATATGGTGAGAGACATTTGTTAGGTTGGGGCAACCAAAAGGAAATAAGAGACAGTGTGAGCATGCGGTATTGTTCTGAAAAACATAGGTCAAAAAGCGAGAAACAACTGTAGTCGACAAGGCTGTCAGAAAAGTGTAGCATGCTTTGATAAATGGTTCTATGGCATCCGCCGAAGAACTGCTGAGCACATCTTCCCGAATGATTTTCGAGAAAATAGAACGCGCTGCCTGAATGGGAAAGGGCGGCGGTTAGTCGCTATTCCACTATCAGCCAGAGGCAGGGAAGTTTGTTCTCAGAGAGCACGAGGTGTCATGTATTCAAGGTTGTTGCGCTTTTTAAACGAAGTAAAATAGATCTGTTTTGAAATTTATAACAGTCATTAAAATGGTATATTAAAAAAATAGGCGGGTTTATGCAGAAAGATTAAAACTGAATAATTAAAATAAATCACTTAATAACTAGTGATTCATTGGAGCGAAACATGAAGAGAGCGAGAGAGAGAATAATCTTTCATTGTACAAAAGGAGACCGGAGCGGATCGTGGATGGGGTCCTCAGTCCAGGACTCCAGTAGATTCCGTCGATGCTTTGGCGATGGCGACTAGCGCGTCCTGGAAAAGCATCGATGTTATAATTTATGCTGCAGATTCACAAATTTGAGGAAGGCTGCAGGCGGCATTGTCATATTCAAGCTTTTTATGAGCTCAAGTGCTCGGGAAATAGGTGTTAGTCTACCTGGAATTGAATATAATAATTTAGATTTTTTTATTGGAATTTTTCGAAAGTTAAATATATTACAGGAACACATCTTGAGATTTACAAAGGTTAATTTCCCGTCAGTTATCATGATGACCTCCTGAGAAATCAGTTGGTTTTATTCGTCGCTAGTGCGCTGCGTGCCAGAAGAAAGCAGTATTTTTGGCGAGATAAAAAACAAACAAAAACTAATCGGATTCTCGTGCCAGAAGAAAACAGCAGCTTTGAAGAAATAAACAAAAGCTCCTCGGCTGCTCGCGTTGTCAGCGACAGAAGTACTGAAATGTCAGCAACAGAAGTACCGGACCTCCGAGCTCCAATAACGTCTCATTAGGCAGCTGCACATTAACCTCGCGAAGTAGAGTAATTTTCTTTGTTCTTTCGCCAGTCTCGTGGCTCTTACGTGGGGAATCTTCCTCTCAGCATTTTCAATGCGCATCATGCAGAAGCTCAAGCAAGAATCTGTCAGATGAGGCAGAAGTTTGAAGCTAATGAACGCTTTGAAGATATGCGCCTTTTTGTGATTCGTTAGAGGCAGAGTAACTAGTCCCGTGTTTGTATGGGGGCACTTGCTATCAAAACAGGGCCAAGGGTAAACACTGCACTTCGCGCTACTCCTTCTGCGGAAACAGGAGACGTATTTTCGGCAAACGCCGCGCAAGTGGCCGAACGTGACCAGCATTCGTCCTACGAGTTCAAGATCGCTGGACTTCAGTGGGCTTTCGGTACTTTTTGTGCTCTAAAATCCTAGGAGGTATTTTGTTCATGCAGAAAACCAGCGCTTCGCTCCACCCAGTTCCATCGGGCACTGGCAGAAATCTGTAAATATCTTAAGGTTGCTTTGGTTTGTTTCGGGACTTGGGGGTAAGCAGTCGTTTAAACCCATCAAATCCTTAAACATGAAAACTTCTTCATACAGGGAGTTAAAAATTAGGCTTTCTGGATTTACAAAAAACAAACTACCTGGAGTGCAGTAAAAGCCGTTTTCACAGTTTAGTTAGGTTGATAGGCGGGCACAAAGTCAGAGGATAATTATAGCCGTAATCCCTACATAATTCAATTGACTTATTAACTTTTCATTCGGAGCAGTTAGCGTGCATGTTTGTATTAAAACACAAAGCCGATCGTTTTTTTTATTCTACTTCTTTCAGGTACAATTTTCGCAGCTTGTCCTTGTTCCGAAATATCCCCCTCAAAATTTCAGATTCAGTATGCGCAATTGCACAGGCAAGGTGGCGACGATTGATACAAAACCCCCGTTTTGATGCAACTCTTGCATGTGGCTTGTCTGCCAATAGCATAGATCAGCAGGTGAATCAGATGGTTTTCCTCTTCTCTTTCGGTTACACACATTATAAAAAAAATCAGCATACATGTAGCTGCGCCACTCCAGGGACGAGTTTCGTGCCGGTCGTCACTGTCTTGCATGCGTAGTTATGCGGATTGAATTGAAAATTTGGAATTGAATACCCTAGAACTCGCACTTGCTACGCGAATTCCACGTAATGGAGCAGTATAGTAACACAGAACCCTTTGCGTTTAAACTACAAAAATGCGCGTTAAGCGCTGTGACTGAATGTTTATTAATTTAATGTAGTCAGTTAGAAGATTATGGACAAGGGAAATATGTCCACTTGGATGCATAACACAGGTGCTAAAGTGGTTTCCGTGTATTGCCCGTTTCTTGTTTTAAAATCCCTGAACATATAATTTTGAACACCCTGTATGTGTGGTTCGCCGGTGGTCTGCCAGTAGCTGGCCGAAGTGGCACGCCATCATAACTTGGCGGTGGCCATAAATGAGCTGAAGTATTTTCGCAATAAATACACGACAGTGACGAATTAGAGTCATATGCAGAAATTGTGGACAAGTGCATTTTTCAACGGGAAATTAGTTATGAATGAAATTTTTTCACATATCGTAAGATCCGACTGTAACATTCAATATAACCGCTTATTTCACCTCTGCAGTATTGTAGGTTTTTGCTATTAACGTGCTACGCATCGGTAGATCGGATGATTACCTTCAGCATATTCATAGCAGCGGCTTACAATATTTCACAGTTCCCTCACAATTAAAATTGATGTCCAAAATCGCCGACTCATCACGTTTTATTGTTTACAGCGACCTTTCGCGGAATTTCGAGGTGATAGGCAGACAGAAAGATACAATAGTGCTTGGCGCATATGGCATCGCGTTTTTGTCTAATAAAGCTGATTTAGAGAGCTGGTCAGTTTTAAACATTGTTTTTTTTTCCGCAACCTGTAACTAATCAATGCACAGGCAATTTACGCCCAGATTGTAGGTTCAAGCGAAGTATGACTTATGATCAAGTCTAGGAAAGAACATTGGGCAAGTAGTAAAGCAGGTTTGCATTGAGTATCACTTTCATCCCCATGAAACAAAAGAATGAGTCATTTCAGATAATAGCACTTCTTATTTGGCACAGTGGATACCATGCAGTCGAGAAAGGAACAGCAGGACCTTTCATAATGATTCCAGTATCATGTTCTGAATAATTATGCAGCACCTTCACGCCGCATGGACTATTTCGTCATGACGCTTCGTGGTGGTGCTCTACAGATTTTTAACGAGAAACTTTACTCGTGCCAACTACATACTAAGTATATAGTAGAAAAGTTCTATAATAATGAATCACTCGAAATGTGAATACTAGTTCACTAGTTTCCGCTCTTAGTACTAGCACTCCACTGCTTCGCAAGCTGCTGATATTTTATCAAGTGAGGAAGACACAGTATACTCCTGAGTCAAAAAGAAATGAGTGACGAAATTCGCTGAGATGGCGACCACGTGACAGCGTTCCCTTTCCCTCTTTAATGTCATCACCACAACTGTCACCGCCCTTCCTACAGGGAAGAGCCGCATACTTCTCCTCCTCATCATCGTCGTAGTTGTCGCAATAGTTGCATTCGTACCCAAAGCAACCCCAACAGTAGCAAACCATGCACTTCGACAGCTTTTATGCCTGCATGCCCAACGTTGGCATTCCAGAGCGGCTCACAGATATCAGTGCCCTTGACTGCACCCTAACTGTCGTGCTTGCGCTTACCTCCCCCATCATCTGCAGCTTTGAAGGGATTTCTTTCTTGTTATATTTTACTGGTTGCCAACCCCGAACTTAGGCGGCGGCAGGTGCATCACGCAAAGCGTTTTTTTGTTTTTTAACGCTGAATACCTCCGTCGCAACGTATTTGTAAGGGTTCTGAGACGAAAGTTTTGCGTGTGCAAACCGCGTACTAAAACCTGCACCACCTTTGAACTAGTGACCGCGTCAGGTGTGTTCAGAGTAGAATCACAAAGATTACAACCAAACAAGGCAGCAGAAAGTAGAAGCTGCCGTACTTGTTGAGGTCAAGGCCTTTGACGAGCGGCGCTTCCAGTCTACAGTTTCCATACACCATGCACTAAAGTTTTGTTGGCTTCTCTCATAAAGTCTTATTTGGCACTACAGATGTAGTGAATATTCATACACTTGTGCAAGCGGCAGCTTTATTAAGAATTGGAACTCATAATATCCCTTGCAACTTGCAAGACTTAAGGTACCGCAGTGCATTGCTCCCATTAGTGCCCTTTCTTCTCCTTTTGTGTAAAGGCGCAGGCTGTTGCTGGTTAATGTTGGTACAGCATTGCATTAGCTATTACTAGTGTACCACAAGCTCTACATAACCTTGTGTTGTGTAGCAGGGCGTGCCACAGTGAGCTCTGCTCAACTCCTTGCTATTTAACATCACGCCTGTGCAATGGAAAAGGAACCTGCCATGAAGAGTTCACACCACATGCTATGCGAACGACGTCTGCATTTGGAACGGATCCCGTTCCGGTTGCACCAAAACGCAGCGGCTTCAGAAAGCGTTCGCATTTAGGCTTACTTGGCGCTTAGTGTTTCTGCGGCCATCAATAGGAAGCGCATTGATTGGTTCTCGCTCATGCTGAGAGGCCGCGCCACAACCTATATGTAGTCTCAAAACGGCTTTATGATAAACATTGGAAGAAGTCCATCTCGTTCGCCTCGAGCTGGGAAACCTTGACCGAAAATGTCAGCATCATCGCATACTTTAAATTACGTGACTGGGGCAATATCGGATGGCATGGCAATTTCAGTTCAGTTGTGCTCCTTCATAAAGCCTAGTTGAAGTCCTAACTGTCTGTCAGTTCTCCAGAACATGCCTTAGACAAGAGAGAGACAACTAGAGACTGCGCTAAACAAATGTTTTTGAGTCCGGCTTGTACTTCCGAACTGATCATCCTGATATTGTACTATATCGGGAACTGAGTCAGCTCAAAGTTTTATCTGGAGATACAACGCATCAGTCTTCAGCATGCGCTTCATGCCAACGCGTATTTCTCAAGTCATGTTGATGAAGACTACGGCAAGCCCGGTTTTGAAAAAGCTATGTCGTGCCTTGCTATTCCTACTTAAGCGCAATCGCAAAAGCTCATGCTTTCGTCTTTTTCTCAATGCCGATTCTGGTCTCTTTAGATCGAGCTATATAGGTGGGGTGACAGATGGCAAGAGAACATCCCCAAAATTGATTTGGACCACATTATTGAATAGCATTGAATAGAGACCCATATTTTTCGTGGACAGCTGCAGTTCACCTAAGAGCTCCTCTCGGGGTTTCTTAATTGTGCCCTTTACACGCCAAATACACTGCTATCGCCTTAACGAGGTCGTGTCCTCCACACAGGCAGAACTGAAGAGAATAAGAGGGCCCGTTCTTTATGTCGCCTGGCAACAAGCAGGACGATAGATGACATCCACAGATTCCAAAAGTAGTTTACCAATGCTTATTAGGCGTTTGTTCGGCAACCTGTCGCCCGATATACTAGACGCCTTGCTGGTCACTGCACTGTGTTTTAATAGATATCCCAGGATAATGTGGCATCTTGGACGACGAAAATGTGGATGAAGCGGCTCGAAGAGCTCTTTATGCAGAAATTTTTGCAAAATATTATTCGCTTAGTTTGACGTCTCTGTATTGATAGCAAATAAGCTTATGAAAGGGCGGATGGCCTTTGGAGTCAACCCACTCCCCAATACGGTATCCTACATCTCTCGGACCCTTGTGTGATATGACTGCTCTTTGCGGTCAACTTCATTTTAGTGCCGCATTTAACATGAATTTCTGTATCCTGTTCATTGCTAGGAATTCGGGATAGCGCCTAGTGGCCTATCACTTTCTGTTCTTCAGCTACTCGGTCTTTATTTTCTTCCTTACATCATGGATGATGTAAACACGGTATATTTGAATGTTAAAACTATGCGCCGCGTAATGGCAGCCCAGAGAACTAAAAGCACCGTTCCGAATTCCTGGTATTATAAAACAAAACTGGCATTCCGTGCTGCGAGTACTGTGGCTTATCTGAAACAGCAGCGCGCATTATAATGGAATGCCTAGTATAATGACACAAGAGAACCTGCCACCATTTCGAAATGAAGGACGAACAGGAATTCTAGCAAAAACTGGAGATGTTATCCAGACTAAAATGGAGACGCTTACGCCAGGGGCACAAACATTGTGTCACTTGATGTGCTCTCCACTGCATCGCCAATACTTGGACTTTTTATAGTGTTATCTTCAGGGCATTGGCTTCAACAACAAACTCCCGTCACTTATTTTTGACGCGAGAAAGTATTTCTTTCCGTACCCATTCTCTTCATGGGCCGCTTCTCTCTCTCAATCTCACGTCAACGCTTAGTAGCATGCCTGTGTTCCTTACATGATGGCCAAAATCTCTGCTCTTCGTGAAAGAAATTTCATTCTTGCTCAGTATGTCTTCAGGCGAATGTTAAGGTGACATTCGCCATTCGTGCTGCAGCTCTGCGCCCTAAAGGTTCTCTTGGACCGCTTGCATAGGTGCTTAAAATGCTAATTTGCTCCCCCTTTGCTCCCCTAAAACCGTTGTCATGAATGGTAGAGTTGGGCGGCGTAACGGTATTTAATGAGCTGAAAGACCCTGCTGCTAAGCACATTGTTCCCTAGTAGGAAGAAATTTTTTTTTCAGCAGCGTGGCAACTCAGACCTTTTTGAAATTTTTAAATGTGCGAGCAGAACCGAGAATGATTCTCCTCGCGCGTCTGCTTCGGACAACTTTGAATACAGCGATATAAAGAGCCATAACTGCCGCAAGAACGACGGAAAGGTGGTTTTGCCAGTACAGTTATGACATGCTGATAAATCTTAAAAATTCATTCGCTGCTAAGACATCTCTCTTACCCACTGGTTGCAAAGTGTCCAACCAGAATACTATTTACGAGCAAACCCCAAGCAGTCAGACCACTCCTCTTCCGCTTTGAAGAGCAGTGCCAAGAATTGGACGTATTGGACACAGTGTCTGACATCGCCCAGAGACCGAATCCACTGCCACCCTGGTACAGTTTCCAATCTGTATGTTACTTTACATAAACCCAATATCATAAAAGCAGACACCGCACGAACACATATTAGAAGAATACCTGACGCTAAAAGGAAAATATGTGAACTACACAGAATTTTATACAGACGACTCAAAATCAGCAAAATATGTCGGAGTCCGAGAGAAACTGGGAAAAAATAGTGGCGCTACCAAACTGCGCATCCATTTCTACCGCCTAATGTTACGCTGTCTGGTGGGCTATAAGAGAAATAATAAATGAGAACATAAAAAACAGTATATTCTATATTGATTCCCTGAGCCTGCTCACAGCGTTATTGCAGTTGAACCTTTAGTAGGAGGCATCATTCACAAAGTTGAAAAAATAATAACATTGAAATCTTACAACACAAGGAAATATGATAAGATTTTGTTGGGTACCAAGTCACGTTGGGATAAGAGGCAATGGGAGAGCCGACGTCCGCGCAGCGCAAGCTCGGAAGACGGAAGTAAACAAAGTAAACATTGCTTAGAACGATTGCATGAAGTTAGTGCATAGGAAGCTGATAAATAAATTACGACTAAATGAAATAATTACGTAAATAATAAGCTACACCTGGTAATACCAAATGGAAGGAGAATGGAAGTCATGCGCGCAAAAAGCAAGTTTCATTGAAGTTGTTTTATGCCGTCTTCGCATTGGGCACGCACGCCTCACGCATAACTTCTTACCAACAAAAGAAGACAATCCTCTACGTGAAGAATGAGGAGGCGAGCTCACAGTAAGCCGCATTTTATTTTCATGCGCTGAACTCGAACGAATATGGAAAATAATATTTTAGTCTATTCTACGATGAGCACATCCCTTTACATCCCATCGTGCTCCTAGGAGAGAATTTTATCGTTGAAATTTCATTCGTGTTTAGTTTCCTAAACGAAGTAAAGATCCCAAAAAAGTTGTAATAGCTAAAACTTATTTATTTCCCGCTAAACAAACTCATTAAACCTTTCGTTAGGCGCATGATGGCCTGCCTTAGTTGCCTATGTGCCATAAAACTGAACACAACGCAGCAAAGCGCAGCACAGCACAGCACAGCACCGCACAACAAAACAAAGCAAAACACAACAAAACACATTACAATTGCGCCGCTGCAGCTGGACAGAAAATCCGGAGAAATGCCACTAGCCCTGCAAAGGTTAGTCGAAAAATTTCTTGACAGCAAAGGAAATTACCACGGCCGACGAAATCTCGTGGTGTTTTGATTTAAACCTACTCCGAAATTACCTCCAAGCATTATTACATTTGGCGAATTCTTCATTCATTCATTATTTGGGATCAGCTGTTTAGACGATAATCACAGCGCGGCATAAGAAAAACTGACGGGACGTGAAAAAAAAAAAAAAAGGCTTGACGAGTGCGGATCTTCAGCTTTCTTATAGAGGCGCTTTTTTTAGGATAGTTTTGAAGTAACATAGAGTCATCACGTTCTGCAATTAAAACAATTGCTTCAAAGCATAGTGGTGAATATTTCCCTACAGAAGTCAAGAGAAAGGTACAAATATAAAAGGTGCCCACTGTCCGCGGGCGTTGTGTTCTGCGTGCTTGTAATAAAGTGGTAGACCTGAGAAGGCAATCGTATTCAGGAGCCGTGTTTGGGAACGCCAGTGAGTGTGAACAAAGAGAAAAAGAGCTAATAAATGATAACAACTAACGAAAGACATTTGGGGTGTCATTCTTATTCCCATGGATGCTACGCATCGCTAGAAAAATGGCGAGCTGCTAACCGTTATTACTGCAATGTTGCGGGCTTGGATGGAATGCATTTTTTAGCATTATTTATCATGCTTACAGCCAAAGTGCTCAAAACCTGTGTACTTCTCTGCAATTTCTACATTATATCTGCAAAAAAGATAATTACCTTTACCTTACAGCTCTTTTGAAAATATTGTTGTTAATGAAATGCGTTTAGCTTTAGTGTCTTCATTTTTGTTCCACATCGTGACGCGGCTGTTTACCCGACTGTGTTGCATGTATCTATTTAAAGTCTGTTGCGAACAATCAGCAGATTTCGTTATAGTAATACGGAGCCATCACGATAAAGACTACCGGATTAATGTTGTTTTGCGAAGAGAAGCCATTAAGACTGCCGCCATGACATCGCTTAGCAACCTGAGTCGGTACGTCGTCTGCAATCTAAATTTTGTTTGCTTATCTGAGTTAGAAGCAATAACCCATTAGAGACAGAAACCATGTAGCAACATCAGGAAAAAAGAAACTCTACCACGGCAAAGCCATCGTGGACGGCTCTGGCGCAATTCTCATTGCTGTGTGTCTCAACCTGAAGCAAAACACACATTAAATGTTGCCTTTCAAGCATTGACCGTCCGCGCTTTTACGGCTTATCCTTGAGACTGTCTTGTCATGACAAGGTATTACGATTCAACGAAAAGAAAACAGACGCCATGTTAACGTGCGGCGAACGTTGCTTCGTCCCGTGTTCAGGATTACCTCAGCGTCTGGAAAGCTTTTGCTTCGACCAGACTCGCTTAAAACGCATCAATTAAGAGTTTCCTTTGCATTTTTCGTCCTGCCTGCTGTTGACATAGAGTTTGGCCATTTTGAGAAAGCTTTTGCTTCTCCCTTTTCAGAAAGGGCATCTTGTCGAGGCAACCGTTAAGGAAAGAAGGAAGCATTCCTCGGGTCGCGTTTAACCGCTTCGCGAGCTCTTTTGCTCGAAGACCAGTAGCGCCTCGAGTTAAAAGGCATCACCGGGCTTCGTGTGGGCAAATAATCTGCTTCTAGTTTTGTCCCCTGAGACTGCTGCGTCTCCTATCTCGTATCTGCCAGTCGACTCCCTGCACCTCCTAATCCCTTCATTCGGCACTCCACCAGAAAAAAAAAAAAGTTATGACTTGGCGCCTCCTCGGGGCAGTGGCCCCTCTCAGAAGAAAGTCGGAAAGATGCTACGCACCCAGTGTGAAATAAATAAAAATAAGTCTAGAGTTATGCCCTTCGGATTTTCTGGCGCGTGGCCGGGAACGGGCTCTAGAATTTTATATTTTTGACTCATAGGACGGTACACTAAGCCCTTGAATATTACTGGCCCAAGGTAATCGCAGTTTATGTCCGCTTTTAAATGTTGTTTTTCTTCCAGAAAACCTTTGCTCACTCTTTCAAGAGCGAATGAAGGACTAGGGAGGCGGCGCTCAAAGTGTTGCATTGTAACTTGAGGATTTTTTTTTCAGGAGTGTCTGTAGCTGAACGTCGGCTGATTGGCAGGATCAACTCAGAACTCGCTGAAACCGCCGCACAGCCTGGGCGTTAATTTTTTATTGCGATGGCATCGAGGCTCTCGGTCTGCAGAAAATACGGCGTCGTCAGCGCTGTGAGCGAGAAATCCTCGCATAATCAACCTAAATGGACCACCCAGGTCACGTGACCTTGTGGCGCCATCACAACCTATGGTGAGCAAACTGACCACCGTTGCAGGTGGCAGTTAAATTAATGTTTGGTTGCGTGAGGTACGCTGCGCGGGAAGAGCAACCTAGGTCGCATAAGCCCCACCGGTGGCAGCACCTGCCATCGCAGGGCTGTGGCGTTGCGCTTAACCGTTGCACCGCTGCACCAGGAGTGGTATGCGGACCCTTGGCACCTATGAATGTAAAACTGAGAATGACCAATTCCTCACATATGTGCATTAACCCCCTAACGCTATCGCGTCATACTCTTAAGGCAGAGCTGAAATGTCTCCTCCAATTTTTATTCCTTGTGACAATATAACGCCTTCATTTCAAAGCAGCTCACATCCCTGGACACACCCGAAAGTGTAAGTGGGGCGACGAAACGTGCTGTAGCATTCTTTGCTTCTCAAAACGTAAGGGCCACGGAGTGTGTTGTAAATAGTACCAAGACGACAGGAACAGGTCGAGTTAGATTCAGGCGCCGTTCCACTACGTCTATGATTCCGCGTTTACATGCGCCCGTTTGCGGGGAGGCGCAGTCGCAGCAGCGCTCACCTTCAGAATCATTCAGTACGTATGTGAAAAACCAGTACGTAGACAAGGGTCTGAAATTAGGAGGGATTATTTCTGTCATTCCTGCTTTTGTAGCCTCAGCACTGGTCAGACCCACCTCGGAACTCCCGAATGGCATTGCTTATTTGGATGTCAGCCTGGACGTGTGAATTCGCAATTTCCGAAGAGAAAAGGCCTAAAGAATGAATCGGGAAATGAATTCTTATACAACACGGCCGCAGAGGTTTCATTTTGTTTTTGTTCCATTTGGTCCACTGCCATTGGTCGCTGCTTCCGGTGATGTAATTCTTGGGGTATAACGTCATGCTGGTCGCAGCAGAAACACGCCTATGTGATGCCACTCACTTCCATATACGTGTCCAAAACTACTCCGACGAGTGACGTGGCGAGACGGTGAGCTTCAAATGCCTTACAAGCTTTTATGGCGCTTGTTCAGTCTTGGTAAAGAAACTGTGCGGTGGCTGGTGGTATTGAGGCGAATAGAGAACGATTTCAGAAGCACTCGCTCTACGTCACCACCGTCGCGATGCGCCCTGCATGGGAGTTCTAGTACTTCGGCGGCCGCGTCGGCGTGGCGTGTGGTTACGCGCGAGAAGCACGCCTTTGCGTCGCCACACAGTGTTTTGCCTCTGGTGTGCTGGGTTTGTGCGACAGGTGGCTTCACCAAATCGGCGCCATGCGCTGCACTACTGCACCGAAGCCGCATTCCACGTTTTCTCGAAGGGCAAAAAAGAGATTGAAAGGACGCTCAGAATCTGGTCAGAGAGGCGGCTGAAGGTCTTCTGAGTGCCTTTAGCCGTCTTTTGCTCGCAGATCAGTGCACTACGTTGCGCAATCATTTCGAGGTCTTAAGCTCCGCTATTGCTTTTTGCGCGCCGTTAAGTTCTGCGGGAGGCAATGAAATCATAGCAAGGGCGCGGTCGGTTTCATCTCCACGCTGTTTCGTCAGGCCGTTTTTAGAACTTTTTCTGCCAGATGGAAGGCTGTGGGTGAAGAACGAAGTGAAATTGGAGTGTCACGTATAGGGTCTCACAGTCCGTGAATGCTTGATACCCTCAGTCATACGCCTCCTACTGTATGCTGCCGCAGGAGTGGTAGCGCTTTTACTGCTTCATGGAATTAGAAAGCGCGGCGGCAACGGCATGGAAATGCGAAATCATTCCTGGTGTTTCGTACCACATGGATCTTTGACCATGCCTAACATTAGCCTTTTAGCAACGTGACGTTTATGTCGGAATACCATCTACGCCATGCTCAGTTTATTTTCTTTTTTAGGACAAAAAAATTGCCGACGATTACATTACTTCCTAATGCGAAATTTGAGCGCAGCTCATCAGCAGTTAAACTTTTTCGATAGATTGAGGCAAAGAATTCGAGCAAGACATGTATGTACAATTACAGACAACTTGCTATTTTTCACACATATTCCTTCTTCAAGAAACACTCCACTAACAGTTCTTGATTGCCATGAAGGAAGCTTTATGGTCGGAGAAATAGATGGATATATGCTCGACTTGCTGCACCAATTTCTGGTTCTCAAAGACGAGGTCTGCACAAGTATTTAGCGAGGTTGTCACAGCTGTGGGAGCCGTTACGAGCGAGAGGAACGGGATGTTCTCCCGCATAAGTGGTAAGAAATTCCCGCTTGTCTTTATATCTACATTCAAGTCCCCACTTCGTCGGCCCGAACGGCAGGGTCTTCTCGGCGGCGGCGCTTAGCCTGTGCCTCAGCGACGCGCACTCCTGGATCATCTCGACGGCGGCGACGGGAGGCTTCCGCTGCGGCGGCACCCACCACTGGATTCTGGCGGCGACAGCGCTGGGCCTCTGCTCTGGCAGCTCGTTTAGCAGCAGCGGTAGACGTAGGACTTCCGATAGTTGCCTCGCTCATGGCTCACACAGAACTTGGAGAGAGTAAACTATTTATATAGGCAGGCGGTTCGCAGTGACAAACGCCTAACGTTTCGGCTCAGGCGGTTGTCACCCAACTTCGCGCACTTGTTGCGTGCGTTCAAAGACACCCTTGGGGGTAGCGTGTGGGGGTAGCGGTCTCGGACACAAAGGAGATGCCCTCGACTCAGCATGGCAAGCTCAGCGGAGATCAGCTACCAAGTGACAAGAGGATTTTAGTCGTTTGGTGCCCAGCTTTCGCCGGTCGCAAGCCAGAGAATGGGTCGGAGCCAAAGGTTCACAAACAAAGTTTATACAGGAATGAGAAGATACAGAGGATTTCACAATCACTAGTGCAAGCACATATAAAGTAATTAACAAAACAATGCAACTCGTGCAAAGTTAGACTTCAGAGAGATTACAATACAAAAGAATGATTGCACTTAAAGTGCACTACCACAAAAGAGAGAGGCAAAGAAACAAAACACAATGTGTTCACTGAAGCTTAAACAGCGGCTCGGGCGGTGAACGCCCTTCTTATATAGGCTCGCTGCACGTCTGTCTGTTCTTCGCGCCAAGGCAGGCATGCACGTACACACAGAGTCGGCTGTGCAGTCTCCTTCTCCTCCTCGCGCTGGGCGCGTGTCCTCATTGGTAAAAGGCCGGAAGTGGCTTCGAGGAGCATCTGGAACTTTCTGTCGGGGTGCCGCCGCCGTCGCGCAAGTGAAGAGGTGGAGGGTATCTCTTAGCGCACGCAAGGCTATGCCCTCTCCGTCAACATCGCGTAGAAACGACTCGGACAGTCTAGAACAATCGACGGCAGTCCACCCGCGCGCCGCATCGGCGAGCGGTGGGAGAGGGGGCAGCCCCACACACACACGGCTAGTCGCTCTCTAGGGGTTCCTTCTCCCTCGTTTTACGACGCGCGCGGGCGAGAGCCGTCCACGCGGCGCTGTTTTTTTTTCTTGTAAGGAGGGAGGAGGTGCGCTTTTACCCTCTCCTGGTTACAACGGACAACGGCGACGGCGACGCCGCGAAACGCAGAAACGGGCGCCTAAGAGCTGCGCTCTAAAAGCAAAAGAAAGAAGGCCATAAAATTTGCTTGTAATCGCACCGGTGTTCGCCCGCCATTCAGTCAACACGTTCAAGCAATGACTGGAAAATAAGAGTCGCGCGGTAGGCGCTCTGGCCATTATAATAAAAAAAAATACAAATAAAATGTCTATCTTTACAATATTCCACTCAAAAACCAACTTAAAAGCCACAAAACTGATAACTGTATCGCGACGTCACAGTGCGCGAATTTCAAACGGGGCCATTGTACTTTGGCTACTAACCATGCAACCAATTAAAGGGACTGTATAGTGATGCTCCAAGTGGGACTGAGTTTAGTTAATTGCTTACTTAACCAATTAGCCTAATTAACGTTTCTAGTCAGACCAGATAAATAAATAAAACCGAGAACGAAATTGGCCGAGCTCGGGACGAGCACGCTACCACTCCGCCATGCCAGCCCGATGGCTTGGAATCAACTAAGGCGCGTGTAGTGAATACGGTGTCTTCGTTCACTCCCATCTTCCTCTCTTCCCGTTACGGCGAGGTTTAGGTGTCCACCGAGATATGAGAGACAGATATATTTCCTTTGCTCAAAAACTAATTTACCGACGAGCCAGGCGTAGAACCGAACGGGCGATGGCGTTCTATGGACTCCCTGGCAGCGTTGCAAGACGCTGTCGCGTTCCGCTCTTAGAGGCGGGTTGGTTGGTTGGTTGAGACTGAGAGAAGGACGAAAAGGAAAGTGCACGGGGCCTGCCTGCCGACTGGCTCAAGCCGAGCCACCACCTCTGCCACGTGCAGAAAGAAGACAGTTGGAAGATAAGAAGAAAGAGAAAAACAAAGAGAGTAAAGACGCGCGTCGCAACAACCGCGTCCGCTGAAGCGGACGCTGGCTGAAAAAACAGATAAGCGGCCGTAGCCCGAAGGCTGCAACCCCCTCTTAGAGGCGAAGCTTAACATCTTAGCCACACATCACTGACACAAGCAGCAACACCACGCTTAAGGCTTTCGCCTCACCGCACTTTAGGGCAACAAAGTGCCCCCCCCCCCCCCCCCCTGAAATTTTCGAGTGTGTGTATATATGCGCCTTGTTGCCAGATGCACGTGGTTAGTTGCACAAACGCATACTTGGTTACAATATCCCTTCAACCCAATCGTCGTGCACTGAAATCCCCGATCTGCTTCTCCTTTTACATCTCGCACTGAGCACACGCGGTTCTCACAGCACTGTTTACTGAAAAAGGCATCAATCGCTCGTACTGCCCACCTTCGTTGCTGGTTTGCCAGGAAACACTTAGTGAATATCTTTATTTATATAACAAGCTTATTTCCGTACAAAGAACAGAAAAAAGAGGCGTAAAAAACAAGCAGCATGACCAAGAAGTAAAACCCACAAACGCTTTGTGAAACAGGTTAATGCCTGGATAGACACTGTGCAAATTAACAGGGCAAATAAGTGACAAGGAACAGAAGTATTGCTTGATATGATTGAAACAGCGCAAGGCCGAAGGCCAAAGAAGAGAGCGGAAGAAAGGAGGAAATGGACAACACAGCGCTGAAAGAACGGAAAGTCCATTTCCGCCTTTCTTCTGCTCTCTTCTTTGGCCTTCGGCCTTGCGCTGTTTCAATCATATCATGTACAACCAACTCGCCCATCAGTTCGTGCTTTCAAGAAGTATTGCGTGCAAATGTGAAAACGCTTGTTTCGGTATCCGTATGAATGTTCTGCTGGTAGATTACGCGAAAGCGACGGTCAACTGCGCGTTCATTGTCCCTTGCAGCATTCCAAAAACGAAGGCTGGAATAACGAGCGAAGTGTTGCTGTCACGTTCGGCCCACTCATCGTCGCAGCAGCTGCACCCCATTCTCAGCGCTGCGACTCGGTGGAATCTGCCCCGCCCCGCCTGCCGCCCCGTAGTGACGTCGCCAATTCTTTTAGCTGAACGCAATAGATGCTACGACGACAAGGTACTCCTAGGGGACCTATTGCCACTCAAGGCGCCAAGTGAAGCGGGCAGTTGCGCAGGCGGCGTCGCGAAGCACTGGAACTAAGATGGCGCCTTAGCTGCTTTCAGTGGTGTCAGTGATTTGTCGTTCACTTCCACAGCTTATGTTGCTGTCATCACGATTTACGTCACGACTAGACGAAACGAAACAGAAATGACGCGTTACACAGCCGGAGACTTTGTCTCTGGATGCGAAGGCACTCCTGAGTCGATGGGGTTTGCGCGCTTCTCGGCGAGTGGATCTTTTCAGTCGGCCTGCTTTTTTCTTGAACGTTGACTCGACCCACACAAGCGCTTGATCGACCGGAATAGTTGGTGTTTACATAGATGCAGCAGCCGGCATTGTACCTTGTGAGCTATGCCAATTTTGTAGAGTTTATGAGTTGGAATTTATTTAGACGTATGCTGGGATGGGTTCGGATACCGCCCGTGACAAGTAGTAGGTTTTTCTGCTTTTTTCTCCCGCTTTCTAGAGAATTATATTTGAACCAAAATATGTACACTGCTCATTTCGAATAGTCAAACCACAAATTATAAAAAAAAGGTAGAAGCATTCCTCTGTGCTCCTTGGTTTCGACGACTATTGGTTTTCTTCGCGTGTTCGCACGCACGCAAGCACAAACATGCCTGCACGCACGCACAGGCAGGTACACGCGCGCTCGCACACGCACATACACATACACACACACACACGCGCGCGCACACAAACGCGCGCACACACACAACACACATACACGTTCACATAAAAGCACACACACGCACAGGGTATCCCAGCTAACTTTAGTAAGGATTTAAAAATATACCGTGGCGACGCGACAAATGCATGTTGCTGACTGTTATATGAGCAAGTCACACTATTTTCTATTGTGCTTAATTGCATAATTAGTCGAAATTAATTGCCGAACTTCGGAAGCAACAAAAAGCGGCAAAAAATTGCAATGTGCAAGTTGTAGAACGGTCCGCAAAACGTCCGACTGACCGGTTTCTAGCTCTCCATATATTATATGTTAGTTTTTTTCGTTCACTGGAAATGCCTGCGAAATAAAATACCACTTCACTAGTCTGCTTGCGCGCCGCGACTGCTGTGCTCTCAAACGTGGTCTGTACAGCTACAACTTCATCAACAGCCGAGGGGTGGCAATGAGCTCAATAAGCAGCTCTATCAGCGCATCTTCGGGGCAATACGTCTGCCAAAACATTTTATTAAATGCTCTGAACACGTGAAGACACCCTCGTCAGCCCCAGCGGTCACAAAGGTACGTTTTCATTGTGTCATTTCTCTTGCCGAAATGTTTCGCCCCACGCGCATTATCCTCCGTGGTAAATATCTCAGGCTGGGCTCTAATAACGGTTTATAACTTTTCAATGAAAGTAATATCAAAAGTGCTTCCGGCCAAGAGACTAAGCGCTGCTGCATAGCGACTTTTCTACTGAAGCGCAGAAGGGTAAGTCTCAGAGCATTTGAGAATACGCTTCTGAGAGGCTTAGTCTCATTTTGATGACGGTTTTGGCCCAATCCCCGGAGTTCAGCATTCATAGATTTGCAGTCAGTGACTGCAGGAACGAGTTGGGTGAAAGCAAAAAAAAAAAAGGAGTTCGTGCTACAAGCTGCTCCGACTTTCCTTTGTTTCGTTTTTCTGTGCAACGAACGAATGGAACAAAACATATAGAATGCAGAAACAAAAACCGCAGCTTTGTTTGAAGAACTCATTCAAGGATGCTGGAGAAGCGCAGGAGAGAAGCGGCACTTCTGATTGGAAGCCTTCTCCAGCACCAGGCTTGCGCGCAAAAAATGAATGTTGATTGAACTGACAATTTTACGCGCTGCCATATTTCTCCATGCGATGAGAGTGCCAAAGCCAAGCTGAAAATCAATACCAGCTCGCCCTCAAAGTCGAGAAGAAAAAGAAAAGACAAAATCAGTGTGCTTCTTCTTTCATGCAAAGCGCAGCCCATGATTATGCTGACTGAACAGAGGCGCGATTTGTTGTAAACAACCCTAAAAACACTGGCGCATAAAGAAGTCAGCAAGTCGGTGGAACGAACTCAATATGCATGTTAGTTGCAGGAGAACGTGGGAAGTGCTCTGCGCAGGGGGAATTTCTTTCGTAAGAATGAGAAAAGCATTGGCTGCTACTCTTATTATTTTTATTCACGAGAGAACTTTATTGGTCTGCACAGCAGTATTTTTTCGGCGCTGTAACAAGTGGAGCTTTGCGGTCCGAAATAAATATCAGTGGTCATTTAATTATTAAATCAAATGGTTTAGAGAGCATACAAAGAGGATAGTGTGAATTTTACGATAGAACATCACTACTAGGGAAACTTAAATAGCTCAGAAATGGCAGTGATTCAGAAGCGAGAAAAATAGACCTTCGAATGGTGTCTTTCCCTTAAAATCTTAG
Organism: Amblyomma mixtum; assembly: GCF_055824585.1. Classification (NCBI taxonomy): domain Eukaryota; kingdom Metazoa; phylum Arthropoda; class Arachnida; order Ixodida; family Ixodidae; genus Amblyomma; species Amblyomma mixtum. The sequence goes on from NC_143014.1 coordinate 112,804,690, forward strand.
TTCAGTCTGAACGGTCGCATAAGCGGAAGTTATAATGAAACGCTCTTCGTGCCCACCAAGAATCTGCATAGATAATGGCTGTCTCAATATATAATTCACAAAATTTCCTCAGAATAATTTGATCTTCAGAGGTGGCATTTCGCTGACGCTAAACATAAAAATAAAAACTTTTAGGAAAACTATGTCTCCAGTCTCATTTGACCCCAGATCAAGCCGGTGACGCACGAAACGACTGCAAGGTGGGCACGTAGTAGGCGAACAGTGCAAAATGGCAATATGGCACATATTCAGAATCTAATAATGGCTCCTGTGAGATTCGTTTTCCAAAGAAAGAACTCAAACCCAGAGGCCAGGACGAATGTAGACGGGGAATCTATATACGGAAACCGTCGATCATAGCACTAACAGCGGCGCCTTCGGAGAGGCCCGGGAGCCTGCTTTACAGCTACATGCACGGTCGACATACGTCATATCAGTACGCACAGTCTCAGCGGGAAGACTGCGCAGTTGTTTTACACAAATAAAGGAAAAATAATATTCTGAAAGGCAATGTTCAGGCCAACTAAATAATGACGTGTCCCATCAGTTTAGCCTACGTGATATAGCTGCATGTATGGCCAGTCTTCAAGAAGTCATGTGCACTTTTCTGTGATACAGCAGCAAAAATGCTGCGCTGAAACCATGCATTAGTGTTTCCGAGAACACACACAGTGTTTGCGAGAACAGTCAAAGTTAATAAATAAGCGCAAAGTAGCGGACGTAAGGAAGTTTAATATGGAGGAAATTGACCATGCTATAAAGAACGGAGGTTGTCTAAAAGCAGTGAAGAGGAAACTAGGCATAGGTAAAAACCAGATGTGTGTGCTGAGACCAAAAAATGAACGTCATTAGCAATATGGATAAGATAGTTAAAGTAGCTAAAGAGTTCTACACAAATCTATATAGTAGCCAGTGCAATCAGAACTTTTAATAAGAGAGGCAGTAGTGCACAGCAATGGGACATCGCGCCAGTAAAGAAAGAGGAAGAAAGCCTTAGGATCCTAAGGCTTTCTTCCGAGCAATGCAAAGGGGGAAAGCTGCTGGTGAGGATCAGACAACAGCAGGTCTCTTGAAGGACGGAGGGGAGGTTGTGCGAGAAAAACTGGTCACCCCTGTATACGCAATGCCTTATGACTTCGAGAGCACCAAAAAAACTTGGAAGAACGCTAACATTATCTTAATTCGTAAGAAAGGAGACGTCAAGGACTTGAAAAATTACAGCCAGATCAGTTTACTGTCCGTTGACTACAAGGTGTTTACTGCGGTAAACGCAATTAGAATCAGGAAAACCTTAAACTTCAATCGACCAAGAAATCAGGCAGGCTTCCGTAAAGGATACTCGACAATAGCACACATTCACATTATCAATGTGAATGTGTGCTATTGTTAAAAAAAATATAAAGAAATTCGTGATAAAGAAATTAGCAGGATATAACCAACCCCGATATATAGCGTTCATTAATTACGAGAAAACATTTGAATCGGTGGAAACTTCAGCAGTCATACAGGCATTGCGGAATTAGGGTGTAGAAGGGTCTTATGTGAAAATACTGGAGGACATTTATAAACACTGTACAACTACCATTAATAAAATCAGCAATAAAATCCCAATAATAAAGAATGTCAGGCAGGGAGGAACGATCTCGCCAATGCTATTCACCGCCTGTTTACAGGAGGTGTTCCAAGACCTGAATTGGGAACAGTTGGGTATAAGAGTTAGTGGAGAATATCTAAGTGCGTTAAATATTTAGCGGTGCAAAAAAAAAAAACAAAACACATAGGTACACGATAATACGGAGTTTGGTACACGACGGAGGTTGGCGCTTCGTCTTGTCGTGTACCTGTGTATTTCTTCTGTATTTTTGTGCCGTTAAATATTTAATAAAGCCAAAACCAACTAGTCCAACATCAAGTTCTCTTAATACCGAAGTGATTTGCGATTCCCTGATGACATTGCCTTGCTAAGTCACTCAGGAGATGAACAGCAAAGCATGATGAATAAGAGCAGAATAGTGGTCTAAAAATTAACCTGCAGAAAACCAAAGTAATGTTCAACAGTCTCGTAAGGCAATAGCAGTTCGCAATTGGTAGCGAGGGGCTGGAAATAGTAAGGGAATATGTCTACTTAGGGCAGGTAGTGACCGCTGATCCGGATCATGAGAGGGAAATAACTAGAAGGATAAGAATGGGATGGAGCCCATATGGCAGGTCCTCTCAGATCAAGAATGGTAGCTTACCAATATCCCTCAAGAGAAAAGTATACAACAGCTATATCTTACCGGTACTCACCTATGGGCCAGAAACGTGGAGGCTAACAAAGAGGGTTCAGCTTAAGGACAACGCAGCGAGTTATGGAAGCAAAAATGGTAGGTGTAACGTGAAGAGACCGCAAGTGGGCAGAGGGGGAGAGGGAATAAACGCGGGTTAATGACATGCTAGTCGAAATGAAGAGGAAGAAATGGGCTTAGTCAGGGCATGTAATGCGAAAGCAAGATAACCGCTGGTCCTTAAGGGTAGCGGAGTGGATTCCAAGCGAAGGCAAGCGTAGCAGTGGGTGGCTGTGAGGGGAAAGACTGCAGGCTAAATTTACGCGTTAAAATTCATGCATTAAAGGTAAGAAATAAACGAGGTGGCATTTGAAGAAAAGGAAACTCTAATTTAAGTATTGAGATGAAAAGAACCAAGAAAAGAAAAACCGGGAAGACAAAACAAAGCCCTCGTGAAAGGTACGGAGGAGGAGGTAGAAGAGAAAAGACAGGTGGGCTAACCGAAAGAATAATCGGTTTGCTACCCTACACGGGGGGAAAGGAGTGAGGGGATAAAAAAAGAAAGAGAAAGGAGAGTAACACAAGATTGTAGTCACTCTAAAACGTCAGTGTTCGTTGAAGTCACGGCCTATCGTGCAGGCTAAAAGTTCTCAAGATGCGGAGTAGTGCCTTGGAGGCCTTCTCCGCCGACGACAGCCGTTCTTCTCGTCGTGGTAGGCCTGATGGTAGCCGGAGCTTCAGATCTGGGTCCAAGGATTTTAAACGTGAATTGCAAAATTGGCCGGAATTCCACGCGGCAAGCGTGATGTCCTGCGCAAGTGCGCGAAGCCTGCTCGCTGCGTCTGATCTCGAAATGAGGATCGACACAAAATCGCCGTCGTCGTGAGCAGTTCGCGCGAGTTCATCCGCGCGGTGATTGCCTGCTATGCCGCTGTGCCCCGGTAGCCATTGGTAGATAATGTCATGTCCTTTGTTGATGGCAGAGTGATGTAGTTGTCGAATTTCTGCGACGAGTTGTTCATGGGCTCCATGGCGAAGAGCAGCTTGTAAGCCTTGGAGGGCAGCTTTGGAATCGGTGAAAATAGAGCACCGCTGAGGGCGCTGCTGACTGATGAATTTAATGGGGACACGAAGAGCGGTGAGTTCTGCATCCGTCGAAGAAGTGGGGTGAACTGCCCTAACTCTAATTTCTGTAGTGCTTGCGGGTATGACCACGGAGCCAGAAGAAATGATAGCGTTCACTGAGCCATCGGTGTAAACGTGCACCCGGTTTGCATGGTGCTCATGAAAATATTCAAGAGTGACTTGTTTTAGCTCTTTCGGCGATAAGTCGATCTTCTTCCTGATACCAGGTATCGATAGAAGCACACGGGGATTGTGTAGGCTCCAAAGTGGCGAGGACGGTCTAGAGGCGGGTGTAAACTGGGACGGCAGAATGGCGCGATGTGCGTCAATGATGTCTGTAAACGGTGTGCGCGGCCTGGTAATAGGAAGACTGGCAAGATGGTAAAAGGGAACCCGGGAGATGTGTCGGAAATGTGCCCTCAGTGCGCCAACTGTTAAGTAGGTAGGGATTGGTTGCTCCCGGGCGATGAGTACAGACGCGGCCGTAGAGGCACATTTTGGCAATCCTAGGCAAGTCCGGAGAGCTTGAGCTTGAGCGCTTTGCAGACTTCGTATGTTTGTTTTTCGAATGTTTCCAAGTGCAGGGAGGCTGTAGCGAAGAAATCCCATGAATAAGACGTTGTAGAGCTGCATCATCGACCGCAACGACGCTCCCCACGACTTTCCCCCAAGAAAGGCCACAACGTGAGAAATCGCTGTCAGTTTCTTTTTTATGTATGAGATATGAGGGGTCCATGATAGATTTCGGTCGATGATTACACCCAGAAACCGATGGCTCTTTACGTAGGGTATTGCTGTGCCATTTATGCGTACGGTATTAGGAGACATGTTCTTTCGTGTAAAGGCAACCAGCGAGCACTTTTCGGTTGAAATCTGTAGGCCTTGCTGGTGAAGGTAGGCCGCAAGAATACTTGACGCCTTTTGAAGTCTCGCTCGAACTTGTGGGCGCGTAACTCCGGATGCCCAGATACAGATGTCATCCGTATAGATGGAGAGTTGCGCCGGCTGTGGCAGTATATCGACAAGCCCGACAAGTGTAAGGTTGAACAGCGTTGGGCTGAGCACTCCACCCTGCGGGACTCCACGGGAAGTGAAATGAGAAGATGTTGGGCCTTCATCTGTGTGCATAAAGAAAGATCTGTTGGATAAATAAGTGCGTATCCAGCAGAATACGCGACCACCAAGCTCGACAGAGAGTTAAAAAGGAAAGGCACACTTAAGTTCATTTTGTGCCCCAGTGATGAGCCTGGTGCGTCCAGCGAGGAGGTGTGGCTGGGCGTCGGCGCAGTCTTTGGGCAGGGTTCAGCGTCCCAGTGTTGACGCACGGTTGACGGCGTAGTCCACGGCGGCCTCAACGCTGCCGCAGGAAGTAGTCACGCCTCTGGGCTCCGGGCACGGCCCCCAGGTCAGGTAGCTCGGGTATGCAGCGGAGGGGCCAGAGGCGGTCCGTGTGGAGAAGCTGTCGGACAGGAGAGGAGAGTGGCTCCTGGGTCTGGTGGCTGAGGCTCTCGACGACGGCTGTCCAGGTCTGGTGGCCCGGACGTCTGCGGCTGAGGCCCAAGCCTGGGAACTCGGGGAGCCAGCAGAACTCGTCCACGTCCCCCGCCGTGGGTATGTGCCATTAAGACTGAGGACATCATTATCATCATCGTCCACGTCCGTCGCCGACCGCGCTCTCTTCTCCCCAGCGCGTTCTCTCTGCCACGTATCATTTCCTTTTTTCTTCTTCGTCCGCCACCCCATGCGTCTTCTGTAGCCGCAGTGTGGCGCTGGTTCCTTACAGTGGCAGAAAGTAAAGTAGGCGGATGAAATTAAGGGCAAAAGACGGGGTTAATTGGACAGGCATGGGAGGGGCCTTTGCCCTGCAGTGGGTGTAGTGAGGCTGATGACGATGATGATGAAGGCGGCCACTCAAAGATATAGTGGGGTGCAAGCGCAAATGGAGAGGGAATTTGTACCTGATGGGCACTCAGCCTGGCATATTGAAGTTAACTCGAATATGGGGACGCGTAGAAACGCGATTGAAGATATTCGTCACCATAAAACAACGGAAGTGAACACACGATGCTATGTGATACAGCTGAAACAAAGAAGTTATGAAGTTATAAAAAATAAAGACGAATTTGATGGCTTTCATAGCAGTTGCTCAGGTCATTTTCCTCAACCGGCATAAAGCCCTCGAAAGTCGCCTGTTCATCGTCTATTTCTTTGAATGTTGCGCCAGTGACGTCTTACTGTTTAATCGTTTGATTCAGCACGTAAAACTTATCGCAGGCCTAAATTCGAGTTTCGTGTTCAAGAAGTTGTTTCTTGAGCCAGTAGGTTGCGCTTATTGACGAAAGTGTTATATAGCTGTGTTTGTCCCTACCTCAGGTATTCTTCGATACCCGCTATAACGCCTTTTCTTCAAAAATGGTGTTCAAAACAACTTTTTAGGACTGCCATATAATTTTATTTCCTGCAGAATCTTTAAATTTTAAAAACATTTCAGAAATGTTTCCGCGCTGGCAGCAAATCAGTCACTACTGAAATCTTTTCGCAGTTCCTGGTCTTGTCACTTTTGAGTCAGGTCAAGAAATCAACAAATGCTATTATCAGCTTATATAGGCAAGACGCTTTTAATATTTGATCCAGAAATATTCGACATCCTTTCCCCATGCTCTTGTTGCACTGTAGTGTGATGTGTGCTCCCAAATGGGAAATGGGAATAAATTAACAGTTAAATAGATTTAAAAGCTTAGCGAAGCCAAATTTGTAGTGAAATGCGAAGAGTTGTTTACGGAAGGTTACTAAACCGAATGCAATGTTATGTTGCGAGTAGTAAGTTTGAAAATAAATGATTTCTGTCTCGAATGGCGAGCTTGAGACTTGGAGCACCTTACAGCATTTATTTTTCATGGGAATACGATGGGTACCAAAGAAGAGTTTACGTAGTTATAGTTTTGGCAAGAATAGTGGAATAAGAGCTTCAGCCCCCTCATGATCTCTTGAGGGAGGTTTGAAACATGCCCCTGTAGGAAGAAATAGAAAACGCATGTTTGTTTGAAAACAAATAGTCAAATCCCTAACTTGCAGAGGAACCTGAAAAGGAACAAGATAAAAGGACGGTGCTTCCTTCGCATGGACGACATGGGCCGTGCTGGGATTATGTTTTCGAAGCTTTAGAACAGAGCAGGAAGCCCAGGAAGCAGAGCGTGGGTGCTTCCGTGCGTCATCGTGTTTTCCGCTTGGCTTCCAGGCTTGACCTGCGTCAGGAGTGCGAGTTTATTTTCGTTGAGTTATTTATATAAAGCACCTGAATTGATGGTACCAAAAATAGCGCTGCAAAGCACAGTGATGTTTCTAAAGTGCGGCTAATGCGCCTCATCGGAATAAATCCGGGTTTATTTTCCTAACATGGTGAATACAAGGGGGTTTACTGCGCACAAAAAGACAAGGACAAGAAGATAACACAACAAGCGCAGACTCGCGACTAACTTTATTTGAAAACACGATACTCCTTTTATAGTTTCAAACTGTCACATCACACACATGTGGAAACCAAAAACCTTTCTTCATTCTGATACAGTTTGATAGACGGGTCACTTACGCAATCTTTATCCTTCAGTTTGATACAGAACGCCTCCGCCAACTCGTATCGTGTTTTCAAATAAAGTTAGTCGCGAGTCTGCGCTTGTTGTGTTATCTTCTTGTCCTTGTCTTTTTGTGCGCAGTAAACCCCCTTGTATTCACCATGATTGACCGACTAGCCCAACAACGTACGCTCTTAAACTATTTTCCTAACATCCTCTTATAGTTTCACGTCTTTCTAAAAGCCCAGCTCTCACCAAGAAGGGATGCAAGGGAAGAACAGCCTTCAACGTAAGGTCACTGTAGCTCTCGTATTATACGAATTATTTAGAAAAAATGTGCGTTCCGCATTGACTCAACGAAACACCCGTTGAAGACCCGCGCTCAGCGATCCCAATAAATGCACTTACCATGTTCTTTTCCTTCCGAAGGTAAAAATAAAATTTTTGTAGTTTACTTTAGGGTGACCGGTACGACCTTGTCGGAATGAGCTTGAGACTTCTAGAAGTAAGGCGAATTGTTGCACAGCGCAGGTTGGCGATGCACTTTCATGAAGTGCATCGGCCAACAATGGGCAATTAAGTTGCGAACATCACCTTTAACAAGGCGAGGGCTACCGGATAAGCGGCTCAGGATAAGCAGGGCGGAAAGGCGCGGAATACGGCTTGTGCAGCGTGGCCGCTCACAAATGTACGAAAATTACACTATATTTCTTAAGGCAATGCAGAAAAAAACAATTACGTCTGACGTCTCGGCGTCTTTTCTGAAACTCTCAGATTCCTCAAAAAGCATTCCCACGCCCTCGGCAAGACGGTGGAAGGAGGAAACGACGGGCTACAAATTGACAGCTTCCTTTGCGAAGCGGCTGCAAGAGCCCAGTTCTTTGCCGCCAGTTGCCCCGCGGCTTAGTGACAGTCAACGCAAGCAACACGTCCGTCTAACGTTCGGATGTTCGCCGAGAGAAAGCAAAGATTTGCTGCGTTGGTGTCTTCGCCAGAAGCTCCCCCTGTTCATACCGGTGCACTTTAATCAAGCAGTTTTCCTTTATTTTCCGAAGGGAAGAAAGAGGCGGTGACCTTCACTGCGTTTTCCTGCTGCAACTCTGGTGGGCAAGGACAAACAATGAAAAAGAAAACACTATCGATGAAGGAGAGCTGGTAATTGACGTCGTTTTACTGAAAATTTCGTTTGGCGGGGAGACAAATGTTGGTCAATTCAACGTTCTGTCAAAGCGGAAAAGAAATCACCTGGGAAACGGCAGCAGCTGAATTGCCACGGTAAACGCCGGCGGGTGATTGCAGTGTGAGAGCATCTAAACACAGCAAATTGGTCTCTCCGTGACAAGGCGAGATTGTGACAGAGTAGAATATCTGTCCCACCGGGAGGAAAATAAAAAAAAAGCAAGGTCTTGTTTCCTTTGTCGTCGGGGTCATTGCCAGGTCTCGCAGGGCTTGCAGGTGTCCCGACAGAGTGAGTCAGTCTTTGCTTTCTACCCGATCCTTTATTATGTCAAAACGGGCGAGACTTTTTAGTGCGCAATTTCCAGGGGACCCTAATGATAAAACATTTTGAAACGTGTTTTCATTTTCAACGGTGTGGCGGCAAAAGCGGCACATTAACAGCTCGTCGTTCAGTGGGGCGCACTAGCAGCGACGGTCTTCTCAAATCTGTCATTATTTAACGTACCCTATACAACGTCAAGGGTTATGTTTTGCTGCAGGAATGTTCTCAATATGTAAGGAAAATAGGAATATTCAGGTGAACGTAGGGCACGCATAATGTGCAACTCTTTCTTTGCGCTTGCTTCCTTTACATGAGCTCTTTTTTTTAACACAAAACCTCCTTTGTTAGGGCATACATACTATTATAGAGAAAGGAACGCTATCTCAGCAGCGACTTAGACCGCTTAATATACCAGCGCTCTTGAATGAAACTTGACGAAACCTTCATTCCGGATAAACTACCGCAGTGCTTTGGTAATTCACATCGTGTAATAGAGAACCCTGCTCTGGGACAACTTTCTGCAGCACGAAAGGGGCTCTAGAAGGGACTCTGAATAAAGGTGCGGTACTGCTGGGATGTTAAAGTACGCCGCTCCATGAATATTCTCGAGCAAGAATTTCTTTGATGCGTTTTGTAGACGCCGAGTTATCAAAATTTTAATTCAGCGTTTTCGTGCCTTTCCCTCTGATCTCGTCACTTTTTGCGTCTTCAAAGGCCGGCATTCCTCCGCCGGCCCCATCCACTCGGGCTCCACCGGCGGCTGCCGATGCGCGCGGAAATGATACCCCGTGGGGCGGAGCTTCCCGACCCACCAGGGCGACGCGGCTGACTGGCCGCGGCCATGGTAGTTGCGTGACGTCTGACCGAATCTGACCAACAGCCATTTTTAAAGAGAAGTGCGCAGGAGCGCGAGACGGAGGAGGGCGCGATCATGAAGTCGCCTGAAAGGGCTCGCCATATTTTGCGCATGCTTGTGGGTTCTCTGCTGCAAGTAGAAGGGTTGACTCAGGTGTTCCTGACAGAATGTAGTGATAGGGCTAGTTTATGTACCCTCGTCGGAACATGCTGCAGAACCCCTTTAAAGCGAGAAGCTTTAAAGACGGTTTTTAAAGTGTGCACTTCTTTCATGCCCATGAGTCAGCGTCGCGTTCGAAGCTTCTATCGCAGTGGCACAGAAAGTTGACCATGAATGTGATCATATACGGCAGAGTCCATGTGGATGCTGATCCTAAGCATTTTTCGCAGTGAAATTATCATTTCTGACCTGACAAATGCACTTGATATCAACCTGTTTTGTTTCGTCCTTTTTTTGGCTTTTTTTTTACTCTGACGTCTTATTGCAGTTATTCCCCATAAATGCATTTCTGAAAGCTTTTTTTTAGTCTGATCCTTGTTATCTTAAAAAGGGACATCTCCACGTCACGAAAGCAATAAACCAATGTTAAGATTTTGGGAACTTACCTTGAATCGTGGATGCCTTTCTTGAAGAGAAACACTTGCATTTTTTTGAACATCTCACTTATTGCACAGCTCTGGCCTGCATCTACAGTCCTTGGAAAATCTTCAGGGCCTCCTCAGAATGGCGTTATTGGTTAAGGCCTTAAATATAGACAGAGCCAGAATACGCATTACTAGGAAGTTACGGTGCTCATATTTCTTTCGACGTTTTGCAACCTGTGTGAGTGACGAACTTTGTTTAAGCCACTTCACGTAAAAGTATAATCATTAGTTTTATATGACAGGTTATGAAGTGTTACTTGCAGAAAAATAAACATGCCATAGCCGCAAGGGCAATACCATCCAACACTTGCTTAATTTTTACCAACAGACTGACCATTATCTTCAAGGAATCCGGCTTCAAAGTTCGCGTCACACATTTACATCCAAGAACCAATGCGGGGCTTACCAACTTTTGCAAAGGCTTGTAAAATATTTGTCATGCATTCTGAAGTGTCGCTAGCATTCTCACAACGGGAAGTGATGATGTTGCCAGAAATTCCGTTCATAGTGTTCTCACGAGAAACATTCCTTCCTGACTGACCCTGACTAAACAGGAAGCGCCTGATAATCATGCACTGATGAACACGGCGTGAATTAAGCTGCAATTTAATATGTACACGATCTTAAAGATACGTTCTGTTTCCTCGGTTTTCTCCACTTAATCGGAGAACAATGATTTTGACTTGTCACTTACCGTGTACTTACCTCACGGTTACTTGGTAGCATTTTATACACTCATGAAAAGCAAAAAAGTTTAATATATTGACAAATTATTAGATTTATAGGCCAAATGAACACCACGATCTATGCGACGCGTCGTAGTGAAGAGCTCCATATCAATATCAGCCACTTGGCGTTCGTTAACTTGCAGTAAAATGCTACTTCATGGGTACTTTCACATGCGGTCTGGAAGAAATTCAAGAGATCGAACCCGCGAACTTGTACTCAACAGTTGAACGTTTTAACCACTGAGCAACCATGGCGTATAGACGACATGAAGTATTGCTAATATCTACACTAAGTTGACAGTGCAAACGAGGTGTGCATATGCCTTGATTTTAAAAAAAAATGTCTCGATCTCTGTTCTAAACATTAGACCAAAATCGTATTGTTCAAATTGTTAAACTTTGCCCTTAAAACCTGGAATATTTTTCGTGGAACGTAAGTAATTCAGAAAAGCGGGAAAAACTTTTTTGCCTGCGTTGTACTCAGTGCCCGAAAAATCTTTCGAAGAAACACTGAAAACAACAAGAACAATTAAATTTACCGGGCTTCCTGCAGCCGGAAATGAAAATTAGCTCGAAATGGTTGAAAACGTACGGCCAGTCACTCGACTTCCCATTTACGTAGGTTGTTGCTTTCACAGCCTTCTATTTAAGCGAAAAAAACAAAAAATTATCACAGCGATGTCCATAGGAGGAACTCGTTGCTGGAACAGCCGTTGAAGCTGCACTGTCTCGCGTCCCCTTTGTGTGGTGCAGGTGTGCTCCAGCACTGTCTTTAAAGCAATAAAAACTAAAATTAGATAGCAGTTCATGGTTTCCGAGCAAAGTTCTCGTGATTTATTTATTTTTTTATTAGTACATACTGTTGGCCTCTCTTTGAGGCCATGACAGGATTGGGTTCACATAAAATTGCTACAGCACAGAAAAAAGAAGCAGCACGTTTAATTGCACATAGTGACAGTGTTAAGAATGTGCAAAGTGTCTTGTAAAATGTGATACAAATGCTTCAAGTGACGCCTGGTTTAAAATTTCACAAGGCAACAAATTCCACTCTCGGATCACATGCCGGGAAAAAGAAAATTTCAATGCATCACCAGAGGATCTGTATTCGGTTAGATGTTTTGTATGGTTCCTTCTTGTGACGCGGGTTTTCGTCTCAAGCAGGCATCTGGTTCTATCAAGTTTCATGCTGTCATTCAGGAACAGGCAAAAAAATAAACTTAAGCCGCAGCCTTCTGGCTCGTGTGTGCATCGTAGAGAGGCAGGCTTTTTGCAGAAGCAGTGTAGGGGATTCATTTCGGCTGCATTTACTGAAGATAAATCTCACAGATTTTCGATGGACACTCTCTAATCTAGCCATTGATCGCTTGGTGCAGGGCAGCCAGCTAATAATACTGTATTCTATCACAGAACGGACAAGTGAAGTGTACGCCAGAGGTTTTGTTCCTGGTGAAGCAAGTCGAAACGGACGTCTTATCGTGTAGAGATCGGAACGTGCTTTTGGGATATTATGTCTCACGTGCTTGTTCCATCGTAAGTCCGAGGCAATGATCACGCCAAAATACCTGAATTTTCCCACTTTGGTGAGTGTCTTTTGTTGAATTTGATAAGTGTAATTTAACGGAGTTTTCTTACTGCTCACTGTTACACACACAGTTTTTTTCAGGATCAGGGCCATTTGCAATCTGTCGCGCCACTTGCATACGTACTCCAGCGAGTTGTTTACCGTTATTTGGTGAGCATGGCTATTAATTTCTTTGTAGATAATGCAATCATCTGCGAACATGCGTACTGTTGCCTCGATGTTCTGGCCAAGATCGTTAATAAAAAGAAGGAAAAGAATTGGTACAAGCAGCATCCCTCCGGCACCCCGGATAACACTTCTGTCAAATTCGACTGACTATTAGCAAAATAAACATAATGGCGTTTACCGTTTAAGTAGGCTTTCAACCAGTTAGGGATTGTCCCGCTACCAAGAAAGTGAACTAAGTTATAATGCAGCTTAGAATATGAGACACCCGGTAGAAGGCTTTTGATAAATCTAGGAATATCATATCTGTTTGCCCGCCTTTATCTATATTCATAGCTAGATCAAGGACACTTTCTAGTAATTGTGTTGTAGTGGAAAAATCGTTTCTGAATGCATGTTGATTCGAAAAAAATGATTTGTGGTCTTCAACAAACACTGTAATATGATTCAAAATTAAATGTTCAAGGACTTTGCAGGACGTACAAGTAAGTGAAACAGGACGATAGTTGGACGCATTGGCAGGGTCTCCAGATATATGTATCGGAATTACCTTCATTATTTTCCACATATCCGGTATTTCTGCAGTCTCCAGCGATTTGTTCTAAAAAATGAACAAGGATTTTGAAATGCATTCAGCGTATCGTTTCAGAAATGCATTCGGTATATTGTCAGGTCTCGTCGATTTCTTGGTATCAATTTTGAGTAGCACGTATATTCCTGCTTCATTTACTCTTATTTCTCCGAACTTATCGTCGTTGCCGTCAATCGGGGATTCTAGCAGAGGGATGTTGCTATCATCGAGCGTAAACACAGATTTAAAGTTATCGTTAAAAGAAGTGGCGGTGTTTAGTGGTGCATTCGGAGGGGGTTTGCTGTTCCTAGTTTTCGAGTTTAGATGACGCCAGAATTTATGAGAAGCCGTCTTGATAAAATGAGAGAATGTGACATTCAGGTATTCCTGCTTGGCTGCTTTTAGAGCTCGTTTGAGTGCCTGGGAATGGCTGCGGATTTTCACAGCGTAACTCTGTAGCCGAAGTCTATTTCTCAGCTTTCTTAACCGAGCTATTTTGCTCTTAAGGTGTGTAATGGGTGTTGTTGTCTATGCGTTTGTCCGGAACACCGGCTTGGTTTTCGGCGGCACTTACATAGATAAGGAATCCCGAACGATAGTTTGAAACCTGCGATATAACTCACTGACAGACATTGCGATCACCTTGCTTGCAAGTCTATGGGGCTCTGCTTGTGCGCAAGCGTTGCCTCTAAACAGTAGAAGCGGCGACAAGGTTGCTTTTATGCAGGAAAGTATGCCGCTCGAACGCTCTACGTGGACTGTACCTGGTAGTCAAGGACATCCGCGTTAATCTCCTGGCCCTAGATTACGTTGTCCACGTGATACTGAGCCATGAATAACGTGAGTCGAGGATTTACTGGCTTCGAGAATGGCAGTCTGTGTGTTAAAAAAATCCAGGTAGGCCCAGAAGCAGGTTCATACCGGTGTGGGATAGAAGCGGAGGGCGGGAAAATGCGTTGTGGTGAAGCTTTCGCCGCCATCACCTTTTCTTTTCTATTGCTTGGAGATCTTCATCAGCAGCATTTTTGAATGCAGAGAACCATTATTGGCTTCCGCCTCACAGTTTCCACGATCATTTCCGTGTTTTGAGCGCACCCACTGGTTGGAAATTCACATGACTAAGTAGAACATCGTGGGGATTGTTAGCGCTTCTTCTATCTCCGCCCCAGTGGGACCCCCATCCTCGGTACCACTTGTAGTGCTGGTGGCGGTACATTACTAAGCTTGCTTTCAGAAACCGCACTTGTCGCAAATATTATAACAATTGCTTGTACTCGGGCTGTAACCACTGTAGCACTTGATAAATACATGCGTGTACATGAAACCGGATTTGCCACATGTTACATTGAAAGACCCACATACTTATCTTGACGAATGGCGGAAGCCAGATAGTTGGCTCTCACGTGACGTATTGTTTTCCTTTGCAACACTACCTGCGTGGGGCGTACTTTGCTGTTCACTTGGCGTCGTTTCTTTAATGCTCGTAACGAATGATGCGCGACTTTTTAGTCTATTAAAGTATCTATTAACATAGGCTATTTAAGTAGATCAACTGTTCTGTTAACAGCCTTGAATATGAACAGTCTTCATGCAATTCACGGCAAGACCATTACAAGAAACCGAGCTGAAATGCGTAGCGTCGCGGGAACAAATAGTGGCACAGACTGCAGTCGTCTCACACGGGCATTAGCGGATGATAAGGTCACAAACCCCAAATATGCTGCGCTATCACGTGACCTTTAAAAAATTATTCGTTCCTTGCTTACTCCCTGGGAGCACTGGGAAAAAAATTGTCAAGAGATTACACTACGCTATGCTGTATTTCTGCATCTGCATTAGGAATTTAACGCTACAGACTTGGACCGGACAATCGGAGGAAAAGCTGCTCGCTTCCACACTATTTCAGGATTGGTCGTGAGGGTTGTGTCTTAAGATGTTGAGCTGGGGATTGAAAATAAATAAAACCCAGGCTAAATTGTGAGCTTGTAGCGTGACTGAAATGTCATTATGACATCGAAGGATGTGAAGTAAATTACGCTGAAAAAAAAAATCGAACACATGAACCTTGGGTTTGGAGTCAGACTCACTACCCCTAGGCCATAGCGGTACATTCGCTCGACTTAGTTGAAGGAAATCTTGTGTGTCTTGTGATGTACCACGTGGTATAGCATGCCTTCTGATAGTGTGTACAATTATAAAGAGGTATTAAAAAAAAGAAAGTAGCAAATAGCTACTAACCCTGTCGCATCAAACCCTTAAAGGTGCACTGAAGAGGAATCTGAACTCGACTTTTTGCCGCGGGAACTCGATCTACACGTTCCTAGCGTTCTTAGAAACTGCGACTTATTGCCCTGTATGGCCGATTTCCCTAATTAAATTGAATTAACGTCCGGCTCCCGCCTTTTTTTTTTTTAATTCTCCCTCGTACGGTGGGCGGAGTCGACCAACGCGTGAAGTGCCTTTCAGCCAGCTCCATGGAGGCTTTCCTTTCGCTTCATTTTATTTTTTAGGTTTCCGTGAATAAATAGTCTCATTTGCAGATAATATAACCGCAAAATAAGCCCGCGGAAATAAAAATACGCGCGGACTATTTCCTTCTACGGACTACTACGTATTACTCCGCCGATGGCAGAGCGGCAAGCCGCCACGGGATTCGGTGAAAGGCACTCCCCGCGTCGGTCGACTCCGCACACCGTACGAGGGAGAATTAAAAAAAAAAAAGGCGGGAGCCGGACGTTAATTCGATTTAATTAGAGAAATCGGCTACACAGGGCAATACATCGAAGTTTCTAAGAATGATCGGAACGTGTAGATTGAGTTCCCGCGGCAAAAAGACGAGTTCAGATTCCTCTTCAGTGCCCGTACCTTTAAGGCGGAGTTTAGTTATCCCCTTAATTTTCGTTTCTATATTTTCAAAATTATTTTAAACATTCGCCTTTTAATCGCGTGTTTCTGATTTCGCGCCCCGCTTGGAGTGCAATTGCTGCTTGCCTCCACTTCCACCTTTCCTTCTCACCTTTCCTTCTCGCACTCTCTCGCTCCGCCCTCCGCCCACACGACACTGCGGTCACAACGCCCACAACGACAGATTTCGAGGAAACGGGGTTCATACTGCTAACGCAGTAGAGGAAAATAAGGAACACCAGAAGCCGAAGATATGTTTATGCAGCAAAGAGTGCCACGTACAAAAGATGATTTGCAGCAGCGCAAAAAGGAAAGAACAGTGTCCACTAAACAAGATCACCGACATGCAAAAAGAACCGGTAGAGAGATGTGCAGTATAACTTTGCTTAACAATCTCAGGGGCTGACCACAAAATCAGAAAAATGTATGGAGTATATCTTCGCAGCTGCCACAGTGGTTCTTTAGATGACGCTTAACTTTCCCAACTTCAGTTATGCTTATGCATGACAAGCTGGTGGTTGAAATGCAGTGAAGAGGAAAGAACGAGGAAGAAAAAAAAAAGACTCATGAAAATAAGTCTTTACTGGCGCTTTTCACTGACGGCGCTGGACAGGTGAAATCAGCCCGAAACGCCGTCTTTATCATGTCGAACGCTCAAAGCTTTAGCGCGGAGAGCGAAAGTAGCGCAATCTCGCGCAGAATGCTACCACACCACATTTCTGCGTGAATACGCCTCGCCGGAGCCAACACCTGTTGACTTCTTTATTTCAGCACACGCCTTAACTGCCAGGGTTGCATTTCTCAAAAGGTGGCGTGCCGGTCTTAGAATCAAGGGGTCAAAAGCTTGATTCCCGATATTTTATTTTTATTTTTTACGTTGGTACGGAATCACTCTTAGTCAAGGCTGCGAGACTCTGTTCAAGCTTGGGGGAAAACCGATGCCCTGTAGCCCACTTTTGAGCGTTTTGTGTTCAAATATGATGACAGTTTTTGAATTGAAGGCAAGATTCAACTGGCTATGGCGTGGTTTGGAGGACCCTTCGATTATGAGCTTGAAAGGCCAGCCGGTGACCACACTGACCAGTGTGATTACCGAATCACAGAATTTTTTTTTTTACAGGCGAGCGTGCGAGGATGTGTGCCCCTCCACACCCCGCTTCCTAGCTAAGACTATGGCTCCGAAATGACTGCTCAAAGATTTTAGGAAAGCGAGCAGGAAGCACCAAAGCCTGAAGGCAACGTCATATCATCGTATGCACTGGCGCAATCTTGAGTAGTCTTGGCGGGGCTGAAGTAACCTTAGCGCATCGATTCAGGGAGCACTGAAAGCAAACAAAAAAATCCGAGCAAATGTAAAATGATGAAATTGTGTCCTAAATAACAGGGCAATCGACACAAGTAGTGCCACTTAGAAGTTGAAACCTTGAACATCTGGGATATTCGCTTTCTCTAAGCTTTTCCGGCAGAAAAAAGAACATAAAGGACGATCTGCTGCCGCGATTTTGTAACCAAGGCCACAAGAAAAAGTAAGCACAGTGCAAGCTGCCTCTGAGCGGTGGTGGCCTGCAGAGGGTCATAATTTACTCCATCGCAGTGGCGTCTGCAACGAGTGCGCCTTAACGCACAAATTCGTTTCGCAATCGGTTCACAGCTTTCTCCAAAGCTGCCCAGACTAAAATGTTTAAGACCATTACCATCTGTCTAAAACTCGGTCAATCGCAGTAATTTAAGAAGTTTCGTAAACCTGCAGCGCGACTCTATCTCCAATAGCTTAGTTTCTAATACTCCTTTTTGCGGAAAACTTGGTGCGATGCAGAGAGATCTGCAGAACAGTTTCGGCTTTCTGTCCACTGAATGGCTCAGAAAAACGCGCTTGACGTGCCTTGGATCGGAAACATTTTGAGTATTACATCCGGGAAAGAATACGCAATTCAGGAATTACTTAGACTTACTAGAGACGTGCGATAATTTATGTAGCTGCTGCATTTTCTCATTCCGACGTTGGTGAAGTTGCTTTTTTTTGCTCCTAACCAGACATTTTGTATGGGCATTTGTTGATGAACGACACTGAAAGCGGCATTTTGAAAATCTCCGGAAGCGTTTGAAAATGAACGGCTCCAAATGAACATAGCATTTAATGTATGCGGTATGTGAATGATCGCTCTTCAGCATTACAGTCAGAAAAGACACCCTTCGAGAGCGTGCCTGTTGACCGGTGGCAGTTCACATCCGTAGATGGGAACGATGCTCAGACGAAAAATAAGCACAAAACTAAACAGCACTGCTTTAATAACCACCCGGTGGTGCTTCTAACAAATGGTTTGGGGGATGCACACGCAGGAAAAAGTCTGATTTGTCAACCGAGAAGTAAGTGAAAGAGAAAGAAAAGGCGACAAATAGTTGTAAAAGAAAGAAAAGAAAGAAATGACGAGCCATGATAAAGCTATCGAAAGAGTGAGGCGGGATCTTAAAGCTTATAAGAAATGTCGGCAGAATCCCCTCGCTCCAACTTCAGTAAATCTCACCTGCGTGCGCGGTTACCAGCTACATTATGCAAGCAAGTTAACTGCAAACACTTTACATGAGCACTACGGATACCGTCGGATGCGATCCCTTCATCCCTGGGTTTGAACCCGACCACGGCGGCAGCGTTTCGATGGAAGCGAAATGCAAAAGGCGTTCGTGTGCTGTACAATGTCAGCGCACGTTAAAGATCCCTAGGTGGTAGAAATTATTCCGAAGACTTCCACCACGGCACCTCTTTCTTCCTTTCTTCTTTCACTCCCTTCCCTTACGGCGCGGTTCGGGTGTCCTCCGATGCGGACTATTCCACAGATTCCGTTACTGACTGCTGGTAAGTAATTGCGGTTCACATCGGTGAGCGCACCCACATTATTGGCGCGAAAACGTGACTCCGCTAAAGCGGATGACGAGAAACAATATGGATGGTGCTTTAGAGTATCCCCAGAAGTGCGTCTTGGAAGACGCATCTGAGGCGAAACCATTTGGCGCTACTAAAACCAAAAACAACAAAAGGTAATTACAGACCACAAAATAGGCAGAGCCGGCATGACTGATGCCGGGTACGGGGAACATGATTGAACGTATCTCATCTTTGAGCGCTCGCTAAGCACACTTTACCGCCTTTCAGAGGCGGAATGTCTTCGAGCGCGTCCATTTTCGGCGTGTGCAACTGCACTTCCTCGATTCACGAAACAAAGCATAGCACTTCACTCGGTGCACGGAGGGCTAAAACTATGCCTCATTAAAACCATGCAGCGCTGTGAATGCCAGAATTGGCGGCAGCTGATCGGACTTTATCCCACTAGACCATGCAGCATTGTGGAAGTTACAGCCGGCATTATCAAATAAAAGGCGGACGCATTCGAAAAGCTGTCACCGTTCGGCGATTGTCTGCTGGCTGCCGAACAATAGCGAACGACAGAATGGCCATGGCGACGGCTTCCCCGCCGGCTGGAACCGAACTCTAAAGCTGAATGCACGAATAAACAGCTCACTATGGATGAAGCATTCACACAGTTCCACTGTTCTGCGATAAACAGATCTCAGTTAACTGTTCGCTTTTAAAATGAGTGTACAGTGGCTCCCTAGCCTGGATATGGTATTGTTGGCTATCGCGACTGACGATCGCTCAGGGCGCCGGCTAATAAAGAGCTGTTTAGAGTGTAAGCAACTGTGTATATACATTGGGATCCTGATTAGCTTTGACGTCAGTTCTAGTTTTCGAAACTGCATGGTGCCAGATTTGATGGACTTTTGCCAACCGCTCGGTTCCCGTCATGCTATTAGAGCCCGACTCGTGTAGCAGGGCCAAGTTCTGTATTTTAGCTGGTATTTGCGGAAGAACGCATGTAACGGTGCATACATAAGTGCGAAAGAATTTCTACGTACGAGTGTCAGTCGTGAGCATAAGATAAATTACTCTTGATTCAAGTCTTAGAATACAAGATCCCGGCCTATAACTATTTGAACTCGCGTGAGAAAGTTCCTGTGAAATTTCAGGTGAAATTTCATATCATAAATAAAATCTTCACTGAGCCAAATCCTAAGTAAATCTAAAAGGAACGTGTTTTCGACTGGATAGGAGCAGTCTTCTCCCAATCAAAAGGTTTCGCGTGCATTTCAGGGCTGTTTGATCAGCGCCTGTTGCCCGCTGCGCCAGCATAAGCCCAGGCTGTCATCTCTGAAAAATTCCGCAGAAGATGCAGCAGCAGTCGAGTAGCTTGTTTATCGACTAGTAAAGAGAAAGTTTTTCAGTGAACTGCCAGAAAGAAAACAACATTTTCTCAACTGGCGCACCAGCGCGAGCCGCTAATGCAGAATCCCAGTCAAGTTTGTCTTGCGCCGTGCTGCACGATCCGCAGTTTTAAAGTTATCTGAATTTGCATCTTTAGCCAGTCGAAAGGAAGGCAATTATGAACGGCTTCCTTGCACTCTGGCATCAATGAGAAGAGATAACATAAAATTCTGGCAAAGTGTGCAACTTTGCGACCTCTGTGCACTGAGGCAAAGATTCAGCCGATGACTCAAGCCTTCTGCGAAGTGCAAGAATCATTGCTTATTGCACCTGAAATTTCTTGTTAGTGCTTCCTGGCGAGCTTTTACATCCGCTGTAAGTGCACTCCCACTCTAGGAGCTATGCCACATTGCTACAAATGCTGCCAGCAAGGGCGGCAAAATCTTGGCATGGGGCCAGCCGTGGTACCTAGTGAACTTTGTCACAGTGTTCTGCATGACAAAATGCATGTTGGTTTCGCAGCGTTCGGTGTCAAATGTACTCTCACGTCAAAATGTCACAGCTTCTGGGGCTCTTGCTCGTGGCTCGTGATGCGTGGCCCGGGAACCCGCCGTCACACAGTCACTTGCTAGTGCGACACCGAAGATGAGCAGCGCGGAGGAGAAGAACTTCGCTAAGTTCGTCGCGAACTCGAGCGCGGGCAACGACTACGTGAAGATCCAGTGTTGCGCGCCCGTGAAGCGACAGCGGCGAGAAAGCCCTGATGTGCGAGCTGGCAGTGCCGAGAGGATGAGACGAAGGCGCTGCGATGATGGAGTGCTCGCCCGGGAAGCCGAATTAGCCGGGCGCAAGGGAGAGGTGAACCACGATGCACTCGGACGTCTCAGCGTCAGCGCAACGCCGACCCTTTCGGATTTGTGGGCTCGCTATGCGCCACATTCTCTAAGACAATGGGGAATTTGAATGATAGAGCTGTACGCCTGACCTCATTGATCAGCGACATCGCAAGGAGGCGGAGCTAAGAAGCCAGCTTGCGCTCAAATTCGCAGCATCTTTGACGGCCCCTACGTAATTTTTGTCTCTGTTTAGATAAATACTTCACGTCTCAGGGTTTCCGTGTTCAAACACGCGATCAAGGCAAAGCGAAAAGAAACTAAGGCGTGCGAACGCGAAGCGAGGTAGAAATAAAAACGCGAAGGCCACACTCTTTCCACAGTGAGCTGCAGTACCGCCTTGTCAAACGCGCCTATCTTCTAGCTCTTCACAGAATAGACTTGCCCCATAATTCCTCAAAAAAAAAAAGAAAAAGGAAAGAGCACTATGGACAGATTCAGTCAAGCTTTGCCTAACTTATGAGTAGTCCTGCAGTTTGGCCCCAAAAAATGTTTGCGCCGAATGCTCTCCACAGAGAACTTGAAGTCGAACTGTGGACATTACGATTGCGTACTTGACGGCAGGAACGCAACGCTCCCACCGTAGCAGCGATGTGTTGGGGGAGCCGTGAATACATAAGAGCCGCCACATGTTCGGAGAAGCTATTTCTAGGGGGGACGCATGTCGAAGGCACAAAGAAACCTTCGGAGCTTCAGAGTAAGATAGGAAAGAGGGTGACGATGGCTGGAGGTCCCCGTTGGAAGAACACAATAGATGCCGATGCCAGTTGCCGTCTCTAGTCGAACTTAGCTTTCCACTTTATACTCCGAGGGCCAAGTGACGTAGCTTTCAGCAAACAGAAAGTTGCGTAAGAGTATGTGAACAAACAAAACAATTCTGCCTCCGGGGTAGCCTGCTCAGTACAATGGCGAGGCGCCACACCAATACACGCACGCTAGCTGAAGTCTCTGAGTACAAACATGCGCCGAGCACAACTAGTCGCCTTTTCCCGAGCATGACGACCATTCTTTTTAGATTTTTTGTTTATACCACGCTGCAGTTGGATTATTAGATCAGGAGTTCCCGTTTCCTAGCCATGGAGAAATTAAGCGCCGTCCAGTCCTCTCAAAGCGTTAGCCTATTAGCGAGCCGCTTACCCCCATAGTGAGGGGACGTGCAGCGGAAATTCAGTTATGCGCCATTTTGTCACAGAGCGTGCGTCGGGAAAAGAGGCACCGCTATCCAGGCGAAGTGAAGTGAAGCGAGTCCCTCTGCAAGAAAATAAGGTCGTGAGGCCCATGCACAGTGCCTGGGTGCAGCGACACTTTTCTTCACGAAAACCAATCACCCTGTGTTCACTGCGAAGAACAAAATACGGTAAAAGCTGCCACGTAGTCTGCAATGGTTGATCTGCGCGTTGAGAAATATAATGTTAAATTGTTGGTTCGATGGTTATTCACAAAGTTACCATTTTTATAACCATTTTAATGAATTATTAATACTATTACACTGTCACATACAAAATGTTTTTATGCAAACAGCCATTCTTAATTTTTTTTTTCGAAGAACGTAGCGATGTACTCGGGGCTGGGTCTAGGAATGAATTCTTTTGGTAACGGCGCAAGTTATATATCCTTCTTCGTTGAGGTGAAAAGAAAAGGAAATTTTACGGAATCTCTAAAAGTTTGAGACCGTCATATGCGGAAGAAAGGCATATGTGCTTTCTTGGTCAGGTGTGCAAACAAAGAAAAACAGATATTAATTTTGTAATGCTCAAAAAAAAAGTGGTGTCTTACGCAGGCAATACATGGCGCCTATATTCGTACTACACTACAGGCGGAAGAACTTAACGTTTGGCATTCAGATAAAAAAAAAGAAATAGAAATTAGTGAGACAGGTTGCTGTGAACTTCTTCGAATGCTGGCAATGTACAGGTAATCGAAAACAGGCATCATGCTAATGCATAACGCCGTGAATTAAGAGTCACATGCAGTTTGAGCCAAGATGAAATACTGTCTTTCGGAGAAGTGTCACAATAGCAATAAAGTTGTTGGGGCACGCACTTATTTTGAAAGAATTCAACTTGCACTAGATTTTCGAAATTTTGTGCTGAAAAATTTTTGCGCTTTGGACTTGTACTTCGGGCGATATTTGTGCAACGCAAATATACAGTAGAACACTAGAGTTGTAAATAACTCGGTTATGAATTCCTGCACGCATCGGTAGTACAGTGTCGTCGCTCGATAGTCGCTCCAAAGAAACGATATCCGTATGAGCAGGCGCAGAAGTTTGGGATCGCTGCGTGCCGCTAAGTGGATGGCAACGTGGTAGATGCAATGTTTTACATCCATATTTACATCCTTGCCGAATGGCAAAACATTATTCACCTGGAAATTTTGAAACGTTTCCATGTACCTCTTGATGATTAAAACTACATTTCCCAGATGCGATCAATTCGAGACGTGTCTCGCGACATATCCCGCAAGGATCCTTCCATGCAATGGTGGGAAAGTCCGTACACTGCTCATTTATGGAAACCTACATTCTGCCTATGAAAGAAGTTTGAGAGGGTACGCTTGTTCAAAACTTGCTGATGATATCAGCAGACAGTCTCACGATGGCTGCTAGCTGAAACAAGAGAAACATGCGAGGTGCAATGGTGTTCGCGGTCAGTAACCAGCGTGCAGTTTTCCACGCTTGCAAACGTTCGCAACAGTGAAATCTGAACACATAGCAATCGGCGTCTAATCGAGACTTGTCCAAACACACACCTCAATTTTTGATATTTCGCTACCACTGAGAACCGTGGAAATATAGCCCTGCCTTGTGAATGACACTCAAAAAACATTTACACAACGATGTTAGCAGCTCGAGAGCGGCACAAGGAAGGAAGGTTGTAAAGGAAGAGGGAGTGCTTGCGTGGAACCCTAAGCCTTCAGTGACTACGCAAGGCAAAGAGGCTATCGAAAATACAGCGTTCTGTGTATTTGTCACAAAATATATGTATGCTAAAGAGCAATACGATTTCTGGCAACATTATTCTCGACGCAACCGAAAGGTGTGCATTCGAAACTAGGAAAGCCCAATAAAGTATGAGAGAAGCTAAATAGAGCCAGGAATATCCAGTGGATTTGTAGTATATTCACCAACAGAAGCGCTCGTGGCGTGGACACAGCGTACTAACCAATAAACAGGTGAGACATCAGGGTGCCAATCTCTCAGCATCCACTTGAATGCAGCATTATTACGGCAAGCTTTTTTTTTATCAATGTTCTATAAACTTACTTTTAGAACAATACCTGAAAACAAAAATAAATTATGTTTGTTCGAACTGGTACTTGAGAGAAGGTATATTGAATGCTGCAGTGAGACTTCTTTTCGGTGACAGGAAAGACCTATATTTTTACCGAATCGCAAGCAACGCACAGAGGGTGGCAAAGTATCTGGTTCAGCTAACAGGCCTTGAACTCGGAGCAGCTAATATATAGGTACATAAATAGTTGCCTGGAACTGCCGATAATCTTTTTTTTTTACACGTCCTTCGCTGTGAATAATGAGACAAAATTAGGAACCAGTTGGCGCTGTTTTTCTCCAAAACAGTCCCCAATCTTATTTTAAAGAAGGTGAGTTTCCGCACAAATCAAAGTAAAATAATTGATCGGATTTCCGTCATTGGGTACTTGAATAATTTCGGGAACAGAACGTTTCTGCAGCCATATTTGTTCCATGGTGTTACGTGCAAAGACAACAGTATGAGCCCTACACATAGGGAGTACTTCCCGCTGCATCTTAGTTTTAAGGTGCCGCCGCGGTGGCTCTGTGGTTATGGGGCTCGGCTGCTGACCGACGGTCGAATTTCGATGGAGGCAAAATTCAAGAGGCCCGTGAACTGTGCGATGTCAGTGCACGTTAAAGAACCCCAGGGGGTCGAAATTTCCGGTGCCCTTCACTACGGCGTCCCTCATAACCTGAGTAACTTTGGGACGTTACCCGCTTAAACCGTAAACCTTAGTATTAAGGGACTAGCCATCCTTAACTACTCCTGTTCGACCAGGATGACGAATGTTGCGACATGGGGTAAAACAAAAATTAGCCTAGCCGGTTTCGTTATATCAGCCGGGGTGAGAGAGCTTGTTGGGGTTTGTGTCTCACTGACGAAATCAAATCCTTTTGTCGAACCTAAAAGAACAGGGCTAGGAACAAGACAAAGGGCGAAAGCAGGACAGGCAGAGGCGCTGACTAACAACTGTAATTTTATTTAGAAGCAATACATATATGTTAACAGGCTGGGGTAGGGCCGGGGCGATGGAGCGCGATCACCGGAAAACGGTGCAGTTACGTCTAAAGGATAAAATGATTAAAAAATGGGGCGCGAAAAAACTAAGGGCCATAAAAGCCGACGGTGTAATGGGCTGGGACAAAAGAAAACAGGTAAAAAAAGATGCCCAGGCTTAGCTTGGTTAAGCCAAGAATGCGTTGCATATTGCGCGGTATTTTTTTTTGAGGGCGACGTATTGCTTGGCGGCACTCGATTTTCTCGGCAAGACGTCACGCGCCGGCGCAGCGCCCCTAACGGGAGGAGCGGGAGTCAGGTGGTGGCTGCGGCCGCGCGCGACCGCGCGAGTTGGGGCCCAGCTTTTCCTCCGTGACGTATGGATGGATGGATGGATGGGTAGGAGCGCCCCCTTTGAAACGGGGTGGTGGCAATTGCCACCATGCTCAGCTTTTCTTTCTTTATTATTTTTTTTGTTTACTGTGTTGGCAATTCTCATTAAGATTCGCCATCACCTTTACCTACGGTTTCCTACAATTCTAACCTTATGCCACATCTCTGCCTTTCAGCCACCAATCCTCCAATCGCTTTTTGCTCACTTCCACTGCAGATTTATTTACATGACCATTGTTATCTTTAAACCCTAGGGCCTCAGAAAGAGTGACTGTGCCTGCACCGACATCCGGATGGATACCATCACATTTGATTATGAGGTGTTCAATTGTTTCCACAGATCTACCACACACTGCACATGTGTCATCTTCTTCGTTAAATTTCTTTTTGTAGCTGCGCGTTCTAAGACACCCTGATCTAGCTTCAAAAAGTAGGGCACTGCCTCTTGAGTTATCATAGAAAAATTCTTTCCTGATCTGCCTTTTCCAGTATCGATACAGTTCTACACTATGTTTCTTTTCCATTGAATTCATCCAATTTTTAACTTCCGCTTTTTTAACCTGTCGACTAATGCTCTTTCTTTCTCCGTCCTCATGACCGGCATACTTGCTGGTTAGTTTTCTAGTTCTTTTCCGCCACTGTGAGTCAACGTTCTTTCTGTATAAATATTTAAATACCTTAGCTACCCATCTGCTATCGTCCAATTTCCTCAGGAGTTCTTCATATAGTATTTTACTCTTAGCTTCCCGTGCTTCGAACGATGCCCAGCCCATATCCCCTTGTACTGCCTCGTTTGTGGTTTTGCCGTGGGCACCTAGTGCTAATCTTCCAACAGCTCTCTGATTTACGTCTAATCTCGACTGAACTTCTGCCCTTAAGCACAGAACCGCATTGCCGAAAGTAAGTCCCGGCACCATTATTCCTTTCCAAATACCTCTTAGTACTTCATATTTGTTGTACCCCCATAATGCCCTATGTTTCATTATCCCGGCGTCTCTTCGTCCTTTTGCCCTAAGAGCCTGTTCATGCTCTTCATGAACATGCTCTTCATGTTCATGCTGTTCACGTCACGCGCCGGCGCAGGGCCCCTAGCGGGAGGAGCGGGAGTCAGGTGGTGGCTGCGGTGTCGTGACGTCACGTCACGTGGTTGTGCTCAAGGTCAATGGTGGCTGCCCGGCCGCGCCCAAGGGCTGAACTGAGTGATTGCAATATGCAACGCATAAAAGATAAAGCCGTCGCCAAAAAGGCGAGTAAAAGCGTTAAAGGAAAAAAACACGGGATTGGAAAAACAAGGCTGAAAAAATATGGCTTGTAAGCTATTAAAGACAGCAGCAGAAAGGGCACGTTGAAAAAACTACGCACTTTTCGTGCCCCTACAGAAATTGCAGCTCCTTTCTCGACAGACCCGAGGAAGGTGTGCTTAAACTTTGTTAATTAGCGCAGTGCATCTCAAGTGCTTCAGTGATTTCGTTGGACAACCTATCTCGCCGTGATGCAGCGATTGAAGTCGGGAGTATAGCTGTGATCAGGGGTGTCATTCTTAAATTTACATTTCTTGCAATGCTTGGCCAGGTGCCCGGAAATGGCTGAGTTACCAACGTTGTTATTGTGCTGTTTAGGTCTAATGATGATGCACTTGCCTGTTTAACTAATGTATCCCTTCCCACAAGACACAGGCACAGAGTAGATGACATCAGGTTTCACAAGGGACGTACTGTTCGACATGCGTCTTGCCCCACCCAAGGACGATCGGAGGCTTGCTGACCTTTGAGCAGAAGGCTGAGAGTTTGTTGGGTGCTTAAAAAACGACGTCCACGCCTGCACGTTGCGCGAATTTTTGAGGCGGTGGCTGATTTCAAGCAGACGGGAAAGGCAGGAGTGGTTTCTTACGTCTGGACTAATAAGACCAGCAGGTGTGCTTGTCGGAGAAATGCAGGCGCAAGTCCAATCATTTGGCTGAGTGATTGTCCACAGTTTCGTACGAAAACGCTCCTACCTTTGACGGCTGCCCACGCAAAACTCGTAAAGCAGAGCATAGTGAAACGTTCTCTTAAAAATGGGCTTCGAAATCCTGCCAGCACCTGTTCCAGTATAGTTTCAGTAACCAGGTCGAGCGCCTGTCAGCAGCTGGTTGCCCTCTGCACGTATCATGGCTGGCTCCTTTACTAAGAAACAAAGGCAACGCGACGCGCAGACTACATCCAGCAACGAGCGCAGAAAAGTTGTCGTGTTGCTCTGCATCCATGAAGACAGCCAGTCGACATGTTGGCTAAGCACTCTGAGGCTCACCGCTTCTTTGTTCACTTTGTGTTGTCAGGATACCCATCTACCCGCTCTCTCTCTCTACCAGGAATTAAGGTAATGATAGAAAAAGTGCTGCTCAATTGCTTTCTCCTAGCTTTTCTAGGCCAGCCCATTGGAGTGACAGGGATTGATATATGGTCGAATGCCATCTCCATAACACTTGATAGCGCCAATTCGCGGTTACATGTGGACGGCGCTCTCATTGTCCAGAGGAAGCATTCGGGAATTTGCGTTATCGTTGTCACAGAAGTACGCCCATCGAGCGCGACCTTCGCGAAAATTAATCCGTGTTATCAAGCAGTGCCTCGAGTACGCAAAATGGGAACTGCGAGCAGCTCCTAATTGTATCCAGCAGTGATCCAGTGTCCAGACTCTGACTCTGTCGTCGTCTTGGCGGGGTGGGGGGCGGGGACGCCCGCATCAGTTCAGGAGCCTCCATTTCATCCGTCCCGCCTCTATATGCGGTTAAATACTGTTGTAGCACAGACATAGAAACGGGCTTCCCTTAGACACGCATGCAAACGCTCATTCCTCCTAAAATTGATGTCAGCCTGAACCACATACTTGCGTGCGGTCCTCCATGATGAGGCTCTCTAGCTCTTAGAGATGGATGCCACTCAAACTCCTCTGTGTTGGTGATTAACGCCTGCCAAGCGCCTGCGATGAGCGTTTCTGACCACCCGGTCATGGCTTTGTTAGATACAGCAGGTCTCAGTAGAGCTACGTAATATTACCGCTCACCTGCAATTTAAGCCGCACACACCGTATACGCACCTTTCAAAGCTGCCACTAATCTACACATCGCAAACTTAAAGCGCAAGCGGAGCCCAGTTCCCCGGTTCGCCAGTGCCTATGCAGATCTTAAGTGGTAACTACTGCTCGACAAACAGACTAATAAAGCCAAAGAAATAAAAATGAAAGCTGGGAACTGTCATCACCGCTGTGTCGACTTTTGGCGAGTTTACACGTTAAAACTGCACTTTTGTTATGAACCACTCCAGTTTGATGGACTGCAGATTAATTTTGACCCGTGTTAAGCAGCGAAAAGGAAGTGTATATAAGACCGTTTTTTGCATTTTTCAATCCGTCGAAATACAGCCGCTAGAGATGTGCTCGTGCCGGCGACTTGCTCGCTTCTAGCATGCCGTGGCCACTTATCTACCATTTGATTTAAGAGATTTTAGAGCGCTGCAATAGTTCGTGAAATTTTGAACACTTGCTTTGAGATCGTTTTTATGAGCCACATGGCAAACCACCTTTACTCCATGTTTTCATTCTCCGATACCCGGGAGGTTAATTTTTATTTTTCTAGCTGCTTCGTACAGTGCAGACGGTAAATTTGCTATTTTAGTCAGTAGTTCTGTGCTTTGACGCAGAGTGCAATCGTCGATAGCTTGCAGGAAAAGGAGTTGGTGTGTATTATCAAGAAACGTGTCTTGATAAGGGCAGCAAATGGTCATGCTCTCAACAGGTTAATGGAAGATCATTATTATACTTTGAAGGATATAGTTACGTGCTCTGATGAAGCGCATAACAACAAATATTCCATGTTCTCGAAACGAAAATGTTTGCTGAAAAATTGGGCGTGGGATTTACTGCATTGAACTGAATTTTCTGGGCCATGAAGCTTTCCTTATCCATGGCACATGCAACAGCGAAGGCTTTTAACTATTGGAGGGATTTGTACTCGCATCAATGCCCGTTTCATTACGTGAAGCACAGAGCGAGCAAGAGACAAAACTTCACTGGGTTTTAAAATTTTGCATGATTGAGATCGGCGGACACCTTACATGAAAACTCCGGTGGCTTGCGCTGATGTCTGGACACGTAGGATGATCTGATGTTGGTCCTCCAGGCATTGCTGGTCAGGGCTACCGGCCGCTGCTCGTATGAGATTTGCTATGTTCTCAGGTTGGTGGTTTTCTCACGCATCTCCATGAAAAGTGGAATAGCGTAGGATGATCGTCACACCACAGGTCGATGGAGGGGAAAAAACAAACTCCGCGTGTCGATGGAATTGCATAACCAGGACTGGGGTGCGGAGAGATCTCGGTGACCCTAACGACATCGCACTACCTCACCAGAACAGGATTTGGCCGCCATAGTGTAGTACTTGGCCACAACCTTCTTTATGAATAAACCAATCAACCCTCGGCCGTCAGCCCCCTCCCAGCTGTTGCAAAGCAACTAATCAAGGCGGTGGCCGGACCTGTGAGGCAGCGGAGGGTGCTAAGAGTTTCTGGCTCCGGACAGGCCTCCACTGGAAACTGAACCTGGCACCGCTTTGCGCTAGAACCTTATCCAGCGAGGCTAGTCTAGCAGTGCTGTTCGAGGAACTAGCTGGTATTAATGGGATGTCACGGGGCTTAGTGACGTAAGGACAGATGAGGCGCATGCAGTGGTAAAGGGCGGACACGTACTATGCTTTCGTGGATTAGCGAACAGACGAGAACTAGGTGTGGGATTCTTCACCAATCAGGATATAGCTGGCAACATATGGGAATTCTATAGTGTTAGCGAGAAGGTGGCAGTTACAGTAATTAGGATTAATAAGAGGTTCAAACGAAAGGGGCTACAGGCCTACGCGCTTACATACAGCCATGATGACGAGATCGTCAAAAGCTTCTACGAAGGCGTGGATTCAGCAATGAGCAAAGTAAAAACACAGTCCACTGTATTGATGTGCGACTTCAATGCCAAAGTAGACAACAAGCAGGTCGGAGATCAGGCAGTAGGCGAATATGGCCTAGGTTCCAGGAATAGCAGGGGGGAGCTATCATTACAGCCCGCTGAGATAAATAATTCACTGACCACGAATACCTTAACCCGCATGTCAGAAAACAGAGAGTGGACGGGAAAGAGCTCCAATGGTGAGACTAAAAAGGAAACAGACTTCATACTGTGCGCCAACCGTGGTCTCATCCTGGATGTGGAGGTCCTCGGAAAGGTGCGTTGCAGGGACCACAGTTTGGTGAGGTCTCAAATTTGCTTAGACTTTAAGAGTGAACGGAAGAAATTAGTCAAGTGGAAGCCCATAAACGAATCAGCGGTAAGAGGGAAAGTAGAGAATTCGGGATGTCGCTGCAGAACAGAAATTCAGCTTTAACTGAGGACAACGACCTTAATGTTCAAGCAGTCAACGATAATCTCACAGTTGTCATTACGGAGTTCGCAGTAGAAGATGCTGGGATGGTTCGACAGAATACCGGCAAGCTCTCTCAGGAGACGAAAGATCTGGTTAAGAAACGCCAAAGCTTGAAGGTGTCTAACCCTACGGACAGAACAGAACTCGAAGAGCTAACAAAGCTGATCAATAAGCACAATGTAACCAACAGAAAGGAGTTTAATATGGATAGAATCGAGCATGCTGTAAACAACGGAGGTAGCCTAAACACAGTGAGGAGGAAACAAGGCATACAAAAAAAATCGGGTGTATGCCCTAACAGACAATGAGGGCAATGTCATTGGCAGTATGGATAAGATAGTTAAAGAGTTCTACAAAAATCTATACAGTATTCAGTGTAATTAGGACGTTAATGAGACAGGCGGTAGAACACAGCACTGTGACATCCCGCCAGTAACAAAATAGGAAATAAATCAAGCCTTAGGAGCTATGCAAAGGAGAGAAAGCAGCTGGTGAAGATCAGGTAATAGCAGATCTACGGTGTGGAGATTGTACTTGAAAAACTAGCCCCCTACACACGCAATGCCCTATTATTTAGAGCGTTGCAGAAGCTTGGAAGAACGTTAACATTATCTTAATCGATACGGAAGCAGACGTCGAGGACTTGAGAAATTACAGACCGATCGGTTTACTGTCCATTGCCTTCATGGTATTTACTAAGGTAATCGCTAATACCGTATTCACAACTTTAGGCTTCAATGAACCAAATGATTAGGCAGGCTTTCGTATAGGCTACTCAACAATACACAATATTCACACTATCAGACAGGAGATGGAGAAATGCGCAGAATATAACCAACCACTATATATAGCCTTCTTAGATCTCACACAGTAGAAACCTCAGCAGTGAGGAAGGCGTTGCGGAAACAGGGTATAGAAGAGCATTATGTAAAAATCCTGTAATATATCTATAACGGCTGCACAGTCACCGCAGTCGTCCATAAATTCAGCAATAAAATTCCAATATGGGAGAGTGTCCGGCAGGGAGACATGATCTCGCCAATGCTATTGATCGCCTGCTTACATGAGGTATATAGAGGCCTAGATTGGGAACAGTTGGGGACAAGAGTTAATAGAGAATACCTTAGTAACCTGCGATTCACTAATGACAGTGTCTTGCTAAGTCACTCAGGTTCATTAAATGCAAAGCATGATCAACGTCTTACGCAGACAGAACTGAACAATGGGTCTAAAATGAATGTGCAGGAATCCAAAGTAATGTTCAACCGTCTCGAAAGCAAGCATGAGTTTATAATTGGGACTGAAGTGCTGGAAGCGTTATGGGAATACGTCTACTTAGGGCATGTAGTGACCGCATATCCAGAGATTGAAATAACTGGAATAAGAGTATTGTGGAGTGCATATGCCAGGTTGTCTCAGATCATGAATGGCAGTTTACCAATATTCCTCAAGAGAAGAGTATTCCAACTGATTTATCTTACCGGAACTCACCTATGGGGTAGAAACGCGCAGGGTAACAAAAGCGTTCAGCTTAAATTGAGGGCAACGCAGCTAGCTATGGAAAGAAAAAATTGTAGGGAGCAATTTAGCTCCGCCTTAAAGGGGCCCAGAAACACAATCTTAGTTAACTGTTTTGCCTGTTGATTGCATATAGTGAGTTATAATGGTGCTATTAGCGTCGGTAATACCGCGTACATTCCGTTTTTTAATATTTTAATGTCCTCCCAAAAACAACTTCATGGCTCTGATGGTGTCGCCACAGAGTGGCGGGTTTTTAGTAGCGGATATGACATCACCTGGCGCGAGCTTGATGACCGGACAAACAGTAAATATACTGAAAATTGTGTGAATAAATAGAGACGCATTTTGTCACCTGTCTGCGTTTTATATTAGATCAACAAAAACAATTTGTTTGTCTTAGATAAAAGCCCTGCAAAGCAAGTAAAATAAAAAAAATACACCACCAGGGGCGCTCCGGCATGGAAACAACGCTGCCAGTCTCACAGAGAGCAGGCAACCATGGAGTACAAACTTCCGCGACGTGCTCTGGCTGGCTGTTTTGATTGGTTGCGCCAGGTGCCGTCATTGGGAGAGCGAAATAGGAGTGGGAAGCCCCGCTAAATTTGAGTTGAGGGCAGCGTTTTGTTTGCTTGTATTTTGAAATTTCTTCACTGAATAACTCCCGTTCCTGTGCATCGATTCCTGTAATTCTTTTTAAGTCAGCATCTGTGTGACATAAAGAATCCACCTGAAGTATAGCCGGTATTCCCCCAGGCAGTGTTTCGCAGCCCCTTTAAGGGTATGAAGCTATAACGTAATGGGTTTGTTAATACCGATACGTGCGGAATTGGCCACTTCGACTTTACATTCATAGATCCCTTGCAGTCATACCACTCCTGGCGCAGTGGTGCAATGGTCAATCAATGCGCTACTGCCCTGCGGCTGCAGGTCCTGCCACCAGTTGCACTTGTGCGTCCCAGGTTGCTCTTCCAGAGCGACCGATCATTAATTTAACTGCCACCTGTGGTCAGTTGCCTCACAGACCGGTGGGCAGGTTGTGATGACACCACAAGCTAACGTGACGTTGGTAGCGCTCCTGGTTACTTCTCCGGAGATTTTTCGCTCACAATTTCGAAGACGCCGGATTTTCTCCACAACGGGAGCTTTAAAGCTACCGCGTTAAAATGGTAGGTATAAGGTTAAGAGACAGGAAGAGTGGGTCAGGGAACAAGCGAGGGTTAATTACATCCTAGTCGAATACACGGGGAAAAAATGGGCTTGAGCAGGGCATGTAATGCGAAGGCAAGAACCCGATAATTGTTAAGGGTAACGGACTGAACTCCAAGAGAAGGGAAACGTAGCAAGGGGCGGCGGAAAGTTTGGTGGGCAGGAGAGATTAAGAAGGTTGCGGGGATAGCGTGGCCGGTATTTGCACAGAACAGGGTTAATGGAGAGATGTGTAGGAGGCCTTTGCCCTGCAGTGGGCGTAGTTAGGCTGCTGCTGCTGCTGACGATGATGATCGTCGCCCCAGGGACAGGTGCGGCCGCAAACAGAAGGGCTGATAAGGCTGTGAAAGTACAGTCTAGGAATGGTGTTGGTCTGTATTCGCCTCCAGAATGTGACTTCTTTTGTGGTGAGCTGAATGTAGGTTTAGTTAAAGGTTTCTGGTCGTTCACTATAGTTGTTTGGAAATGGGATGAGGTGTGGGTAAGGATCCGCTGGGTTTGTTAGCTCGCGAGCTCGATCATTTGCCGCCTGATTCATTTGCCTTCATCTAATGCTGCGGCAGCAGTGTTGAGTGGGTGAAAGGCCCGACGGTTTGAGGAGGACCACCGTCGTTTTTGTAACTCATCCTGTCGTATAATACTGAAGGGTTCGCTGGGAATTATTTATTATATGGGCTGATTTATACGCCAGGTCGCCAATCCGTATGGCTAGGCCGATGGCGGAGGCATCCGCTGCGGCGGAATCGTCAGCCAGAAGTGAAACACTAGTGAGTAGTTGGTAGCGGTGGTCGAGAGTGACCGCAACGAAGATGCTGGGTTCAGGGTACGCCTCCACGTCTACCTATGCTGCGTGGGGGCTGACTCTAGGCGCCGGCATAGATGAGCGACTGTAGCCGTGCGTCGGCCTTAGTGGAGTTTTGAACGCATATCTTTGGGAGCGGTGCGAACGTGATATGTACTCTGATTTTTGCATGAAGGGGTGTGTTTCATCAGAGCACTAGTAGATCTCCTAGTATACCGATGCATTGAATAAGTGCTCTGGGAGGAAGGCCGAGAGCTGTTTTGTGCGGGCTGTGAATGATAGTGTTGGCCTGTTTAGGTTCTTCTTTTGTGAGCTGATGATATCGAAGGCTGTATACTATTCTCCATATGATCAACGCCTCTACAAGACGGAGTGTGCCTTCCCTTTGCATGACTTTCGTGTGGCGTGTTTACGACAGATCAAACGTGTGATTTCGTGGGTTCTATTGAGAGTCTTCAAGGTATGTCGAGCACGGAGGTTGCTTTGAATCCACAAAATGACAGATGCCTCGGATGACTTTGCCCTCTGTAAAGAGGTTTATTGATCCGAGGTTTATGTAATTTGGAAAGTGTACCCAGACTTCTTCTGACTTGTCCGGAGCACAGCGAAGGCCGCCACCGACGGCGACGATTCGACGATCAGTACCGCTTCCTGTAAGGCTTCTTCCCTGTGTGCAAGAGATCTTTTAGTTAACCAGGTATTAATATCCTCTGCATACGGAGTGAATCCTATATCGAGTACTTCCGCAGCCGACAACCCAATTTTATCATGGCAATACTGAATAAGAGTAGAGAGATGGTAGACCCCAGCGGATTGCCCTTGTTTGGTATTTGAGTGGTGTCGGATGTAGTATTTGTGATTCCTATCGTTTCGGTGTGCTGCGTGAGGGAAGCTTTGTGTCGTTGAAGATCTTCTGTACACACCTCAGGGTGTCCAATTCGCGGAGGATAGCTTCGTGGGATCAGTTGTCAAAAGCTCCTTTAAGCTCGAACGCCAGAATTACATGCTCGCTGCTTCTCGGGTTGCCTGTGAGAACTTCCTCTTAAGCAAGAGGAAGGCGTCCTGCATTGAAAGGCCATGTCTTAAGCCGATCATGAACTGTGGGGAAAAATCCCTATCTTCAGTGAAGTCCATGAGACGGTTCTGGATAACTCACTCATAGAGCTTCCCGAGACAGGACGCAAGAGAGATCGGTCTTAAAGCTTCGACGATTGGCCGCTTTCCGGGCTTAGGAATCGTAACACTCTCGCATGTCGCCCCTCAATCGGGACTCGTCCTTCCTCCCATAGGCGATTCAAGTAGTCTGGAATGTTTAGAATATGTGTAGAGCGAAGGTTTCTTATCCAGGCATTGATGACTTTGTTTACTCCTGGGGCAGTATTGTGTTGGGCTGCTCTGGCTGCCGCATATACTTCTGCCCCCATGACTGTCGCGTCGAGGTCAGTGTTCGGAGCTTGCATATATTCAAAGCTGCATGGCGGGATTGGTTGAGTGTCAGTGCCCGTCTTGTAGTGTTTGTTTCGAATCCTGATCTTTCCCCTGAAATTTATACCCAATTTCTTGTAAATTGCGGTTCACCGCGGTTTTGGCTTTGCGCGGATTTCGTGTGTGCCTTTGAGGGAGGCACAAAACTGCATCCAGTTCTGGTTTGTGGGTTTCGTTGCATACTCCTGTGCTTGTTCGAAAAGCTCTGCTATCCCAAGCAGTAGTCTGCGGTTTAACTTTTGCTACTTCCGCCTGTGGACGAGAGTGTGACGAGCCTCCCACAAGTGGAGGAGATGACGGTCTACTTCTGGCGTTTTCGCGGTGAAGCTGTGAGCTTCGTCGGGTAAATACATTGTCCAAGTTGTACATTGAAGCTTTGTTCTTCCCTCTCAGAGAGCGTAAACGCGCTCCCTTTAATATACTAGCTGTGATTCATAAGATATGGCCTTCCATGACGTCAATTCTAGTTTATGAGACACTAAAAACTTTAACGAAGCAGTATGGGCAGTTTCTGAATAGCCGCCTTTTCCACTACGCCGCACTCTCACTTGATAATGTTGTCCCCAGTGGTGCCGTTCGCAATGACAAACTCGCAAGCTTTCGTTGGACAGCGTGGCTATAATTGCAAGCCTATGACGTAAACCTGCCGTATAGTCAGGAGCCCAGTTTGTGTGGCAAATTCCCTTGGAACACGAATGGGCAGAGGGAGGGCAGTTTTGGAATAGCAATATATTCAGGCCTGCGCGCATTTCAGATGAGATTACGTCTGGCTTGAATGGCGCTAGAGAAGGATTTATTTTAAATCATGATGCACACAGAAACGACGCTTCGTTGTTTTGGGGCGAGTCTGCTGAAATCATCACTGTGCCGGAAACTCGTGCTTTTTTTTTAGGCGCCCACGCACAACATCCAGAGCAGCTTCAGACACGAATTCTATTCAGACTACAGCAGAAGAAACTAGAGGAAAAAACAATACTATTAGTG
The DNA here is from genome assembly GCF_055824585.1 of Amblyomma mixtum. Lineage (NCBI taxonomy): Eukaryota > Metazoa > Arthropoda > Arachnida > Ixodida > Ixodidae > Amblyomma > Amblyomma mixtum. The sequence continues at coordinate 112,841,888 of NC_143014.1, forward strand.
TTTCTTTCCTTTCTCATCTGAGCATGCACAAAACCTAAACAGAAGGCTTCATGCCGTCTGTTGTACGAGTTAGATGTTTTTCGTGCTCGAGCTTATGCCAGCTGAAAGGCGTCGAGGGCATGTGAATATAGAGTCGGTGCTTAGCAAAGGTGAGGCACACACTGTCCTTACATGTTGGCTTCGATGAAAGCTAACCCTGTATGACGCGCTAAGCTGTGCTACATGTGTACACTGCAGGAAAACAGGCCAATGTGTTTGTCTCGGCTGCAGCTGGCAGTTGTGTGCCACACCGGTTTAGTGAGCAGCGTTTGGGAATCCTAACAGCTACGCACTCAATTGTTCTATAAAATAAAGTTTCTTCTCGTTTGTAGCGTCTATACAATGTTCCTTGCCGCAGCACTGTTATATAAGTAGCAATAAAGGTTTTTTTTTTTTGAAAATGAAAGCGTCACCGCCAGTTTTGATCAGAATGACTTAAAAGCATTAGTAGAGCAAGTTGCACTACACTTCTCCAACTTAGGGTCAAGCCTATCGGGAGAAAACAATAATTATATATTTTTACAATAAAGTTTTTCGCTCACTCACTATATTGTTCACTGTTATGCAGTAAGGACGATGACGCAGTTCTTTGTTAAACGCTTTCTCGCTGTTCTCATGGACACTTCCTGTCGCTAGCAGTAGAATTTATGACTCTGAGGAGGTGGACTTTGTGGAGTGTGGTGTTTTCACGCGTTCACAAGCCAAGCACACAGGTATGAAAGCCATCGCCCCACGTTCATAGGTGCCGCTTTAGAGGCAAGCAAAGTTGTCTGCTGGTATCGTCTACAGTTCCGGCCTAAGTTGTCTGCCAGACGCTGTTCTGTGTCTAACGCCGATGCCTTTCGCGGCCTACGGAAGAAAGTGTAGAAACTTGCAAAGGGATTTAAACAGTGAGGACGCTGAGCGCTTTGGAGACAACGCGATGACGTATTAGAGGTTAATTCAAGTACTTCATCGCAACACTGAAAAAAAAAAAACGGCACACGGACGAGACACATAAGTGCTGACATCCAACTCTGTGTCTCTTGTCTTTGTGCCGCGTTTTTTTCAGTGTTCCTTTGTAGTGCTTTAGTCACGAATCTCCAGCTAGCCTTTACCCTTACCGTAGAGATGAGAGAGCGCATTCAATGCCTTCATCAGCGGCCAGGATAAAAGAATACACCTACAGGGTCCATCTCTGTCTAGTGTGTCGAGGTGAGGATCGGTGCTCTCCCCGCACTGCGCTGTTTGTGCCAGTAGTGCTCACCGACGATACCTTTCTCCTTGACAGGCAGTGGTTTCTCATGTTCTTAGTAGGCACCCAGGTAATGATGTCGACGATGTAGAGTGGCTAACTCCTGCGGAAACGTTCCGATGGTATGTAAGTATACACCGTGCTGCTCGTATATATCAGCGCCTGCCTCTTAAGCGCTGAGTGGTACCAAGCAAGCAGGTGAGAAAATAACTATCCTTGAGATGTGTCCATTGAAAAATGACCTTTTCTTCGAAATACATGGCCCACGTCGCAGCCACAGTGCGTAGCAACGCCTTCGACGCTAGCGAAAGCCGCTACAGTAGTCCCGACGCAGGTCACACCGAAATCTTTTGAGTAACGATCCGCGCACAGCTCATCAATACGCTCCACCTGCTAGCAATGCACCGAAAGCAATGGGCGCGCCGAGTGGAGTGCAAATGGGCCCTGCGTAGAACACTCAGAAGGCGTCCTTTCGGGAAAAGGATTCCGAAACGTCAGTGCTCGTTTCCCAATGTCGCAGAATTATATCGCTCATATCTAACAAGTCTTATCTCTGCGGGCGCCTTTGACAGAGCCACGCGGTTTTGGTATCGATTACAGTGTCCAACTACGCCTCCCCATTCTTCCCCCTCTTCATATGTCTCCTAGGGGTGCAGAGATAGGAAACTGGACACTCATGGGATCAGCCTCGTTGACTTTGCTTTCTTTTATTCTTTATCTATTTCTTTTTCCAGCTTTTTAATCCAGCTATACGTATATTAAAGCGGCTTTCACGCCTGCGTGGGGGAGGTTTTACAAAGGGATTGTCATAATCTGTAATTTTCTGAGAGACGCCGTAAGCGATTGTGCACATCGTGCCTTCCTCGCCGCGACGTACGCTATTCCTTTCGGCTTTTGAGGAATGGAACACGCACAGCGATAAATATATGCCACAATGCTGTTGTACACGCAGAAATGTTTTTGACTCGCATAGCAGGCGCTACAGTTTATTCCGCTGACCTCGAGGGCTTCATTCATAATGAGCCGTTTTTGAGGCAATGCCTGGTGAATTTATTCAAGCACAAGCGCGTTCCGAACACTTGCGTGGGCTGCACAAATCCTCTGTGAACTCTGTCGAATGGACGCTTGCTGCTGTATTGGATTATGAAATGAAATGCCACGCGCAGAAGGAGGCCGCTGCCCCGCGGCATCGGCAAAACTCGTTTTGCTTGTGGCCTGCAGTCGACCGGCGACACTGGGCAGTATGGCGCGCGTCGCCAACGCTTGCCGGCGTGTGCGGATGGAACACAGCAGTGGGGAGGGAGGGGGTGGCAGTGTCGTCCGGGCTTAATCATCTGGCCTCCCTCCTGTCTACCTAATGAGGTGCATTGGCGTGCTCATAAATGCTAGCGCGCGGTCAAAGCCGCCGCTCGCCTGCAGCGATGGCTTAGACCTCGGAATAACGAAGCAACCCACTGGCTTTAATGCCACAACATCGGAGTCAAATGTTTTGGCGAGTCGGGTTAGAACGGCGAGAGACAGTGCGAGTGAGGCTATTTAAATGGCATATTGAGTCCAGTGACATGTCCTCGCTCCCTAAAGTTTCCGCGGCTTATAGAGCCACTGGTGAGGGTTTTATATTCTGTCTGGCCTCATATTCCGAGCGAGTTCAAAAAGGAAACAAGACGAACGGCGTTTGTGGAAATGCTGCAAACAGCCGTGGGGCAGGGAGCATAAATCTTGCCGCGAGTAACATGCACGTGTTGAGAACTAAGCACATGTTATGGGATTCACGCGGATTATGTCTGACATGAAGGATGAAAGCTATAAACAGGAAAACAAAAGGAAGGGGCAATGCTGATCAAGCAATGCCAATCAGTTTAAAGATCATTAACATGTCTTTCATTCTCGAATGTGTAGTGTGCACCGGCCGATGCGTAACGACAGCTTTTGTTCAGTGCGCGCGTTCAGCTACAGATGCGATGCCTTCTTTAACGCACGGACGCCCACCTCCCAGGCGTTCTTCTCTGCCACCGATGAAATGCTTGCAAAAGTCATACAGCCTACCTCACCGGTGTAGGAAAGCTCATCCCTCTTTTTTTTCGTAGCGTAACTTCACAGCCTTCGCCTCACAGTCTTCGGCTTGCTTCACAGTCGGTGGGTAACTATGACGAGAATATTATTACAGATGGATAGATGTATGAGCCCTTGCGCAGGTTCTCGAAAGGCATATATGTCTCTGTCACTGAAACTGAAAGTGCACAACATTGTGAAAGCTAATGTGGATGTCAGCCGGTCAGTAAACTCCCAAGGCTGGTGGCACTAAACAGGACTCTGCTATGACCTTGTGCCCCAGCGAACTAATCACTGGCTATCGAGATTGCCTAGTATATGAGTGTCACAGGAAATTGTCTACCGTTCAACGACCTTGTGAATGAGGTGCAGTTTAGTTAGTTGAGGTCAGCCCTACTTCCTGCAGTGCACGCCTGTTTTTGTGAGCGATAGTTTGTTTAGCGAAGATGAGTGAAAGAAGAAGTGCTGTTTTGTTGGAAATTATACTCACGCTGGGTCTGGGCTCGCTGTCACAGGTTTATGTCAGCACAACTGAAACAAGCAGACAAGCGTAGAGCTTTTACATTTGAGAACTATGTAGCTGCGTGTATCTAGCGTCGTCAGAATCAAATCTCCTCTTTTTAGACAGTTCCAACTGCCATGAGACAAAGAAGTGATATCTTTCCTCCGGACATTCTCAGACCAATAGGAGGATTGCCTGGAATTTCATTAGGGAATGTACCTTGTTCAAAAAACAAGAAAGCTGCTTGAGACAGGATGCAGGCATATGCAATCTTTTTTCCTGCAGGTTGAAGATCAAAGAAATGATAGCGAGCAAGCGAGCAAGCTCAAAGACAAATTAACTCAATTAAAGTAAGATAAAAGGAGCATTCTTTATGCACTACATGGGCTGTAATACGCAGATACCTTTCGTCGTGATCACGCTCTTTAAAGCGGTGCTTTTTTGATGCGCGCAGTGGCGAAGCGCACGTTCAGAAGGTGAGTAAAAAGCATCATGAAGGCAGACCAAATTTAGACTGTGAATCTATCTCAGGGAACTGAGCTAATAAACTAAATGCAAGGTGCATACACGGAACACGCTGTTTGTCCAACGGGTCCGATTGCCTAGCCAGCGTGGGCAGTCGTTTTCCTTGCGTGCGTCTTTAGAGCTGTCTGAAGATTTCGCGCACCAGAAAGCTTTACAGGCATTACTCTTTGAGATAAGTTCAAGCACTGCGTCGGCTCATAGTTCCACAATTAGGGTCGCGGTAAATGCGTTTCCCGCCCCCTCCACCGCGCCGCATGCGCTCCTCTCTCCATTCCGAAAAATAAAGGAAACACGAATGATAACGTAAGATAGTCCTAAGAAAATAAAGCATGGAAAATGAAACGTGAATTGTTGAACTGCCGTAATATACAAAGTACTTGGCTGTTTAATCAAATGGGCCTTACTTTCAGAAGAGGAGATACAAGCAGCTTTTACTCTAACAAACAGTAAACAAAAATAAAGACTAGAAGAAAAAGAAGTAGGTTTTTCTTATTTTTTTCAAATAAACCGACTTAGCCCATCTTGTGAGCTGGGCCCATATAGGCGAGACCGGCAACGTAAGTGAAATGCTGAAAAATTTGGTTTCGACATACTGAGCGTAACAAGAAGCATTGCAGCAAGACAAATTACAAGAAATATACGCCCCACATCCAAAGGGTCACCTCGTGGTAATGCGGTTTGCCCGCTATGCGCTATAAATCTACACTGCGGAAGAGGTTCAGCGCTAGCCGACACCACACCCTTTATCCTCCTAGCTTCCCTGCTTCCCCTTTCCCCCTTTCTTTTTTTTTTTCAAATATCGCTCGTCATCCAGTTTTTAAGGGCGGTCGTGAACTTTTGTGCTGCTCAGAACTGGGAACGATTCGGAAGCCGAACTGAAATATGGCAAAATATAGTGAGAGGTTTTTCCTCGCACAAAATCCATCTGAAGAGAAAGAAAAAGTTTTTGCTGCGAATTTCTGTTGCACGTGGCCAGTGGCCTTGTTTTTGCGTTCCAAAGACTACTTCAAAGAGGGAGACACCAGGGAAATCTTTCCGAGCGAGGGATTTGTAAGCACCGGATGGGAGCCACTCGGCTTCCAGGACAAGATTGAGACGAGAAAATCGAAGCAGGAGAGCCAGCTCGATATGAGCAAACACGATTGACGAGAAAATATCACGTCAAATGGAAACGCTCGTAGCCTACATCATGACCTCGTGCGGGCAATGGTAAAAGCTGAGATTTTTTTTTCTATTTACTTGGAAAGCGTTTTGCCTCAAGGGCTCAAAGACTCGAGCTTAAAAGGTCTACGGTCGTGGATTAAAAAAGAGAGAGAGAGAGAGAGAGGAGGCCTTATATTATGTATAGGTAATTTAGAAAACTCTGAGAGCGTCAGAAAATCTCACGAAAGTGTAATCCGGCAGGAGATTTTTATTTTTTCTTTTCAGACAGATAAAAATCCGGCCGGATTCTTTGATATTTCTCTCTTTACAGAAAAGGGGAGATGAGACAGCTGCCTTTGTCACGAAGCATGCGCCACTGAGTTGGATATTAGCCGATTTTGATTGTAAGATGGTAGCCGCTATGGGTGCAACACAGCGGTAATCAGAAATTATTCACTCGTATGCATTCAGTGTCGTCTCACAAAAAGAAAATTCCAGTTTCTCTGCCCCGAGATTCTCTGTGGTTGAGAGAGGTCACGTGACCTTGTGACGTCATCACAACCGGCCCACCAGATTGCAAGCCGACTGCTCACTGTTGCCAAATTCAATGCAGTTGTAACCTGCCAACCATGGCACTGCGCATGAGCCTTACGAGAGCTCGAGAAGATAAACCTTGGTCTCACAAGACCCACCCGCGGCTGTGTTTGAAAGAGCCACCTGCCGGGGCAGTGGTGCACTGCTTAACCGCTGCACCTCTGCGCCAGTAGTGGGCCGAGGACTCTCCTCGACCTGCTAATGCGATTGAGAGAGTATTGTCACCATCAACACCACGTGACCACCAGTGGACCAATCATAGGCCGTTGCCTAACATGAAAATCCGAGGACCCCCAAAATTTGGAACTTGGCCAGCCCACAAAAAATTCAAAGCACCCCAAAAATGTAGGAAGCAGGTCCACTCCTGAAAGGAGGATTCAGGTGGGCTAATGAGTGAATAAAATTGGAATAGTAGGTCGGTAGTGGTAGTAGTAGGAAGTGTATCAGTATAATTGCATATGATAATTCAATGGAAGGTATTCGAACATTCTAGAAGGTGATGACTCATGCATGCCACATAAGGAGAATGGAAGCGATTCTGAACAGAGTTTGGCGAGTAAATCGCAAGAATTCATTAGGCGCTCATTGTAGACAGTACAGAAGGAAACCTAAATGCTATCACTTCTGCTTGTTTAATGTTTAGAAATTGCGGTTAAGAAGGCGGCCACAAACGTTTTTGTTTGGACAACTGCAGCGAACTTGTCTTTGCTGCTGCTGATAACGACGGTGGCAGCGATGTCTGTATTCTGTCTCGCTCGAGTGAGAATAGCAATTTGGGTCAGTTGGCTAGACAGTACTGTACAAGCGAACAGCACGAAGATGTTAGAGCAATCCATTACACGCCACAAACGTTCTTGGTGCGTGTTCACTCGTTGTGGATGTTCTCATCTTTGTGGTCTGCCTTCTTCAGCGCTGTTCACTTTTAAAATGCTCTCTATACCATTTGTTCTGCGTCACAAATGGTCAGTGCACTGTACTCTCAGTAAATCCAAAGCGGCCCTAACTATTTAGGTTTGCGATTTGAGCACCAGAGGACGCATAAAATAGGCATATTTTTAATGTCCTCCGTGCAACAGGCTATCCGTGAATGTAGTTGCATGTTTCCCTTTTCTTTCGGTGATTTGCTGTGTGTAAAGAGTGCACTTGTCTGAAGTATGAAAGAGCTTGTGCGCGGATACAGGCAGAGCACGGGCAAGATTAACACTTATCTCTAGTAAGCACTTGCTAAAAACTATGACTTTTCGTGGCATATACCACTGGAGGTAAATACGACACTGGTAACCTTGCGTCATTACCAAACGAAAAGGACTGTAAAACCAGTTCTGAAAGCAGAGATCCGTACAAGCTGTGCAAGCTTTATTTTGCTAACTAGAATATTAAAACCAAAGAGTCCTCTGAGGCACATGTACCTTTTTTATAACTTAATCGACGTAAAATGAGGTGGAACAATTTAATAATGCACTCAAGCACTTGATAGTGAGAACAGGTTTACTGTTTCATTTTTAATGGCAGTTATGGAACAAAGTGGTGTTCTTAAGCGAGGCTTCTAGTCTTGCAGTGAGTGCTCTGCAGGCGACATTCTCTGGTATAAGCCATGTGGGCATCGAAAGCTATCGCTTTAATGTCGGGGCCAATGAGACTGTAGTCCAGAGAGGCCAATGAGCTGGTGCCCTCGAGAATGTGTACTACATAGCCACGTGATCAAGGTAGCCATGGCTTCTGCGGGCCTTGCAATGGGCTCTCTCATTGATCGTTGTAGCGCGGGTCGCAGCCACAGCCGGCATTTGATCACTGCGGAAGAGGCCGAAATTTCTGGGAGCCTTTTTTCTCTCCACCGTCGTCTTCTTCGACCGGCGTTTCTCGCGACCACTCTCTTCCCACTTACGCTCGCCCCGCGCATCGACCAAGCACGCCGTTGTACCCCAAGCGCGATGTTTGAGAACACAAACATACGTGATTTGCGCATGCAGCCGATGCTCATCCTCCCACGGTTTTTTCGGATGGTTGATGCGCTTTTTGTTTACGCGCCGACTCGTGCCTCCACGACGATCTTGACCCTTGAGCAAGCGCCGGCTGCACGTCGTGCGCAACTAAGGCGCCTCTTCCGATCTTCCCCTGGGACGCGGGCCTCGACGAGAGACTGGGTAAATAGCGCTTCGCGTGTGCGTGTTTGTGCCAGTGTTGCGAGTGTGCTTTACGTCGGCATGTCACTTTCAGCCGCTTTATCGGGAGAAGCACACTAAGCTGGCACCCTGGCAAACAGTCCAGTTTTCATTAAAGGCGGCCGCACCCCTGCATGTGCGTAGTTGAGCGGCTCTTACATACTGGTACCCTGCGTTGTTTTAATGCTACTTATCTTTCAGGAAGTATACCTCATCATTAGTAAAACTTGGTGTTGGGCTAGTTGGTTATACATTCTCTGAGATAGGTAAGCGCCAAAAAAAGACGAACACAAGGCGAGAGGACGACGACACAGCGCTCTTCTTTGTTGTGTCATCGTCCTCTAGCCTTGTGTTCATCTTTTTTTGGCGCTTACCTATCTCAGAGAATACCTCATCATGCATACCCCTTTTTTATCGGTGCCCCTTCCGTCGTTTCCACTCCCAGTGTGGCTATGCTGCGCCCGCTTCTGCGGGTAAATTAATGTGACTCACGTCATGCCCAGGTAAGACGTCTTGACAGGCTTTTTTAAAGTTTTTCTTAAAGTTAACTGATAAAAAAGTGGAGGCATGGCAGTTGAAATTATTGTCCTGGGCGTTCGGCCGTCAGATATAGTTGAGCTGGTTATAAACTCCTAGATTAGTCATTATCGAACTTTTCTGAGGTCCCCCGGCCCATTGTGGTGACGATGCACAGCGGCTATCAGGCATCACTGCGGTGCAATTTCCTTTGTCAGTTTAATGATAAATCACCGAGAGAAATATAACTGATAGGTTATTAAGGCAAAGTCTTCATAACCCCTTCTGCCTTTGTCCACTTCAGTAAAGCACCTTTACAGCTGACGCGTGCTGCTGCTCACCGTAGCCAGAAATTTTTATAAGTTATCTCTGCTTTAACTGTCAGTAGAGTGCCGTTGGCTTGCCCACCGAAATCATTTGCTAGAGTTTTTGTTTGGTTGTTTATGGGGCCCATCAGAAGTCAACAAAAACAAGAGCTTCGACCTACGCTCTTTCAGAGGAGCTTGTATTTTGTTCTCGATGTACTACTGAGGGTTGGAAGGAACAGTATCTCTCATTATTTTGAGATTTGAAGATAGCTCGGAACATTTAAACACACCCCTCCATTGGAGGGGTGTGTTTCATTCAATGACTCTTATTATAGTGTATATTTCTCTAACGTGACTATGCTCCTATATAGCTTCGCCATCAGGTCTGGAAAAAGTTGAAGGCTGTTGTAAGAAGCGTTTGCACATCAACTGATGGAAGTTAGCTATAGAGCTGTGTGGATCCTGAGATAGGCGTCGAGCTGCAATCTCTTCTTTTTGATGATACTTCCGTTCCATTTGTAGTTTCGGTATGTGATCACCGAGTAAGTTGCTTTTGTGATGCAGGAAAAGAGGTGAATTTCTTGGAGCAGTTTGAGTAACAGAAGGGATGAGAAAAACACCCTCGGTATAGTTTCAAGCAAGGCTACCAGATAGTGCATTCTTCGTCCTTTTTGGTACTAAGTTAATTGACTGATCATTGTTTTTCCCCTTTTGTTGATTACCATCCGTAAAATGCATCAAAGTGATTTAACGGCTGTACTCTGATTCTCCTCAAGACTATTTATATTCTGTCCGACAGAATAAGAAGGGAGACAGCATCAGGACTTGGTAGACAGGCTGAACGATTGCCTTGCCTGCATAACGCAACGGAGCTTTGGTAGTGCAAAATCCAACATCGTGGGATTTCAGTAATCGCCTGATAAATTAGATATACGCGCAAAAATTGATATTATTCGATAGAGAGCGATGGAGGTTATTGTCTTACTTCGCAAATTAGTTGGCAAACGGGAGTATAATAACTCGTTTACTTGTCATCTGTGCTGCTAAGCACGCACACCTTTCAACTTGATCGGAGAGAAAGTAGGCAGGTTCAGCTGCCCATTTTATATGCAATAAATGAAAAAAAAAAATTCTGGGCATAATACGCTAAAAGCTTTACAGTGGCTAGCACACCATAACATCGCGCGTGAAGACCAGGCTGGGCAGTCAACTATAGCGGAACTCTAGCTCTCCCCCGCGGCACTTCAGGTGGCGACACCTGGCATAAAATTGTCTAAGCGTCACTCAGCGGTAAAGATTGAAGTAAGACCTCGAAGTGAGCAGAAAGAAGCAGATGTCATAATATAGTCGTTCGAAACTCTCAAAATGCGCCATAGTGTCCACGAGTTGTTTTCTGGAGTAAAAACCTCTGTTTTGGTAAATACGGCGTCTTGCTAGCACTCCTCTGTGCAATGCACATCAGATTGCGCTAATCGCTGACACTTTGTCAAAAAAAAAATCTGCTAAAGCATAACCTCAGACTCGCTCTCCCGCACCTGATGAAACTTGCGTTCATAAGACTCCAAAAGGGTGGAAATTTGGGCTGGTTGGTGCATGATCTGAGGCTAAAAAACAGCGCACACGGGGACAAAGCAGAGAGAGGGACACGAAGCTGTCCCTCTCTCTGCTTCGTCCCCGTTTGCGCTGTTTTTTAGCCTCAGATCATAAGACTCATTCGTCTGAAGATTGAATATTCATCAGCCATCTGGGATCCTAAACTAGCCTATCTTTTAGCTATCATTTAGTCCTTGCAGAGCCGTGCTGCTCGTTTTATTTTTTCAGACAACTCACATACTACCAGCGTCACTGCCATAAAAAACCACGCCGAATTAGAAGACTCGTCTTACCGCCGTGAACTATCACGACTAGCGCTCTTCTGTAAACTGTAGCACCATCCATCGCTTCACCCGGATTTTTCCCACTCACCATCAGCCTTGTTTGCGCGGCTCGACCATACGCACACAGTCAAACACATCACGTGTCGTTCATCTGCATTTGTGAAGTCATTCATACCAAGCACTATAATAGAGTGAAACAATTTACCAGCGCACATAGCCACTCAATCCGACGCCTCCCCATTTCTTGATCTCATGAGCAGCGACGTTGGCATTTGAAATGTGTTTTATTTTTCACTTGGTGAACCTTTGCATTTACTTCGGTTCTTTTCGTGCCTTATATGTGCAGTGTAGTATTTTTAATTTCCGCTATGCCTTATACTCTTCTTTAAACATTTAATTTGTATTATATTGCTTTCTATCACCTGCTTCTTTATTTACTCCGTTGTAGTTAATTATTTTTCCATGTTATGCCTAGCCTGTTCCTTCTTCTTTTGCTTGTTAGTGATGTTCCTTATACCTGTATTTTTTAGACTGATCCCCCCCTCCCCCACTCCCGCCCCCCACCACCCATGTAATACCCTCGAAGGTGGGCCGTGGGTATGTTGAATAAGTAAATAAAGAAATAAATGCCGCGAACATTCCTATCTCTGTGCTTGATGCTTCCTGTTGATTTAAATGACATTCGCGCTATCAGCTGGCCTACTTTTCCGGCGTTTTTCGTAGACGACGCAGTTAGACGGAACGTTTTTTCTGAGTAGAACTTTCTCTCAGGCTTGCGCTTCACTATTCGCGTGTAAATACGATATTAATAGCTTCCACTGCTTTAATGGCTTCCACTGCTGATACGACGAAACATGAATGTCAAAAACCTTCTAAGGAGCCGGTTATTAAGAAATATCACATTCATGAGCCTGAAATAAAAGTCAAACGAGCACCCTGAGAAATGTTGGGGAACGCCAGCTTACTTTGTCACTTGCACAGGAAAAAAAGGACGAAAAACAACTTCGCTTATGTACTGAACGTTTAGAGTGCAACTGTTCTAGTACTTCTCTATGTGAACGTAATGAGGGCACGGTGAGTCGTGACGGGACGAAATGATGGCGGAAGATGAAAAACCTCTCTTTTGAACCACCAAAATTGGATTGGTATTTAGAAGATCTCAGAAGTGCTCGCGGGCTCAGGAAGCGCGTTTGCTTATATGACGTTCACTTAAACGTAGCGAGGGGGAAGTCAAGCGATTCGATGTGATAACTGAAATCTTTCTAAGAGCAGGCGCCTGCCAAACCGTTAGCAGGGCAAGTGGAACTCGCTTTCAGGGTGAAACGTATGACTTTTTGCGCTTTTCTTCTGCTTAGAACAGTCCCTCTCTATTAAGAATTTGATAATAAAAATTGGCGGCAGGTCGGAAGACTCAGCGAATAAATGGACTTCGCTGAGTAAATACTTTGTACGGCAGTGCACTTAATGCGGCTGAGGATAATGTTTGGAGAACAGTGCTCTATGCAATTAAGATTAGATGATGGTCGCAGTCTACTTCGTATCTGCTGAGCTATGCCGAATTCTTGTTGCGCTTTTCAACTAGGTTACAAGGTTCCCATCGCAGCACTTGTACTGGAATAAATCTTTTTCGACATTACTGTTCAGTATCAAACGCACCGGGGCGGCGGGGTTGCTGAGGTGTTCTCTCGACTTCGATACGGAATGATTTAGCACCAGTCCCAGCAGGCATCTTCGTAGGGATGAAAATGAAGCCTTGCAGTCATGCATTAGGAAATAGCCCTGAGCTCATGCTGCGAAAGGAGTTCGAATGAACCTTGAGACCGCAGAAACATCTTGCGGTGGATCTCGCACCCTAAAGAAATAATCTGTCTCTTTCGTGGTAATCTCTCAACGGTTGCACCTTAATATTCGGCTTAATACTGGCTCCGTGGGGCGTATTTTTTAACAATGATTTTTTCATGCTCAAAGAGTCCTAATAAATTATTATGGAACTAAAATTTTTCACTCCAATCAGCGCATGTGCCTGTCTCGTCTTGTTCTGTCCCGTCCGTCAGCGCTGTTTTGCCGTACCATTCAACATGAACCAACAAGCTCGACTCAGCCCTCTCCTTGAATTCAAATTTTCACCCACACGCAAGGCCTTAAACATCCCCATAAAATTAATCAAGTCACACACACACACACACACACACACACACACACACACACACACACACACACACACACACACACACACACACACACACACACACACACACACACACACACACACACACACACACACACACACACACACACACGCACGCAGCACGCACGCACACGCGCACGCGCACGCGCACGCACGCACGCACGCACGCACACACGCACACGCACACACACCACACACGCACACGCACGCGCACACGCACACACACACACACACGCACACGCACGCACACACACGCACACACGAAATAAAAATCCGATTAGACTCAGTGAATATTATATGCAGATTCTGAAGAAGCCAGCTGTTAAGTGAAGACCTCCTGAAGAACATATGTACCACATACCTCAAGAACCTTCTCATCCTGTGTACTCCCACGGCCAGACTTCTGTCCATACTTCTTGTCTCGATTTTATTCCTTTTATCTTATTTCTGTAAAGAAATGGAATTTAGTTCGTAATCTAGACATTTACATTTATATTCGCGCCTTTCGCCAGCCATATATCGGTGGTGCTGGTTGAGGCAGCGTCACGACCACTAACAATAAAATTCCGAAGTACTCGCTCATTCTACGACATAGCAGAATTACGACTCAGGAAGTCGAGTAAGAAAGAAATCAGAGTAAAGAAGCACCTATCAGAAAGAAACAAAGCGCGTGTTCTTCGCCGCTTGTCACAACGTTTTGGTGCCAGAATTCTTCACGGCCCGAGATATGGGTGCGTTTCGATAATTATGAAAAAGAAGATATTTCAGCTCCTAAAGACAAATGCAGTTCATCAGAGTGCATGCAACACGTTCATAAAGTTCATCATCTCCCCTGGTGCTGTTCGCGAGTGGTGTATATATTTTTATTCGTTTTGTTGCTGTTGACTTTCACGTCAAAGGAAAAGAATGCGCCTTAACCGCGGCACGAAGCCAGAAAATTTCTTTCACAGGACAACTTGAAAGTGATGGCAGCGTTTACATTTCGCTAAAGTGCACTTCTTCCTGTGTGTTGGAGAAATTTCGTAGACCTCGGAAGGAGCTCCAACGAAGGACATATGGTCCCCGATTAATCAATGTGTTTTTGTCCTGATGCGTTTATGACCGTGGGGTCTGGGGACGTCTCGTCGCATACACACTGCAACTTAACAAGTATACTTTATGGGCAACGGAAGACCAGCTGTATGCTAAACCAAAACGCTACATTTTTAACGATGCGTGCCTGCCCCGTCAGCCGTGTTGCCTGCGAAAGCGGGCAGTCGCCTCGGTATGGCCTGGAATTGAATTGTCCACGAGCCACGGCGCAGCTCGCGCTCTCGGCCTCTCGCGACACGGGATGGCCGGTCCTTGCGGTCTCTGGCTGGCTATGCGGGCCCAGGAGCTCTTAATTTTTCATCGCATCCATCTTGCGCGGGCCGTCGCCCAGCGCTGAGGCATGTCAGTGCTGAGAATATGGAGCGCGGTGCGCCTCGTGTTTGTCCCCGTTCAGTTTCCTTGTTTAACGGCGTATTAGAGATGCGATCCTGGGTTCTTTTTCTAGATATGAGCATTTTGCGTCCATGAATGGAATGAGAAATGCATGCGGTCAGTTTTAAGGCCAAGGGCATGTTTCCGGGCGCAAAAAGGTTATGGAAATGAGAGCTTATACCACCAGTCGATGACCGCTAGTTACGCTCTTTGCGCACATCCGCATATCAGCCTTTTGCACACGCTAGCATCAGAAAGACTCTCAGCCGTCTATATTAGGGTGCATGACACTGATGGACAATTGCCGGTTTTAAGCGACAGTAAATAAAAGCCGTTAAACGCGTTTAGTTATTTATTTCTCCTAATACCACTGACGGTCGGCACGATGTTACGTAAGAAAGATTATTGCGATGTGTCTCTGTGAGAAGTGTCACTTGGACGCATCCTTCAGGAACCGGACGTCGAGGTTGGGTCGCTTATATTTTTCCTTCAGAAAAGGACGCTGAGCGCTCTCCATCCACCTTCACTTCAAATCCTCCCTTGGCGAGCTGTGCCCTATCATGTAGCCTGATAGACGCTTAAATGACGCAATTTGCTTCCTTTCGGAGTGACTCTAGCCAAGGAGACCTAGAGCTAGGCAGGAAAAGTTATCCGCCAAACGCGGGCCTGAAATTGTTAACAATGTAGCCTATCGTTTCAAGCGGCCCAAGCGGCTGCCGACAAATTTTAGACACACAGTGGAACAATCACAGCCACCTGGGCACTGCAAGATGATTAAAAAGGAGCCCCAGCTCTCAGGGAAATGAAACCTACACAAGCATTACGGCACAGCGTATTTTGGCCTTTCCTATGCTTGCTTTGATTCTTGATTTTTCCCTCAGGAACACAGCTTAGACCTTCCCGACCGAAATGAGGACGCTGAACCGTATCATCCAGATGATCTATTGACTCATCCCATGCGTGTACTGGATCACGTCATACTTCTCTTCCCTTAGAGACTTTATTTTTCTTGCTTCAGACACCACTATGGTTGCAGAGAATGCGCCGACGAAAAGGCACAAAAAAGCTATTTCCCACTAGGGATGTGTGTGATTTTTTCATGAAACGCAGTGGTAGAATTAAGCGTCGATGCCTTTCTTCCTCACAGTCGAGTGGCCTGAAGGGTAACTTCGGTGTGAATTAGCTGATGTTAGGCCCGCAGAGCAAACATACAGCTTTTGCGTGAAGCACAGCCTCAAATCCAAAGCCTATCGGTGTCACTGTCCGCACGCTACTCAAATACGAAGCCATGTTCACAACCTGCTGCAGATGAAAGCCTCCAGATGGCCGCCCACGTTATGCAAGGCCGTCAATTCAATTCATGCACGAACACCAAATAATAATATATGCACAAACTATCAAAAGTTCACGGGCCAAGGTCAATGTGGCCCATGAAGGTGGCCATTTTTAAGTGAAGAACTTTCGTAGAACTGTGCTGAAATCTAATATTACATAAAGTTTCGAGCCTTAATCATTCGATGGTGACTTCAAACTCTCGCCAAACATGTCGTCAATGTAGTACTTGTCTCCATTTCCCCTGACCTTTTCAGACCAGGACGCATGTGATTATGGGCCATTCGGGCTTTGAACTGAAGGGCACGTGAGTGACATCTTTCGTAGTTTCTTCAAATAAGTGTAAATAATGTCTGTGAGTGCACCTTTTGCGTTTTTCAGCACATTAGCAGCTTTCCAGAGGATATCAGCTCTTTCACAGTATCAATCTGATGCCATTTCTCGTTTGTGCTGAGCATACTTCTTGGAACTGCAATCTTTTGGGGGGATCACAACGTTGCACTAAAAAACTTTTCTTAAGAACCCGCATGCAGGAGTGTGACATTCACGTTCCAGGACGAGCACAACGAGAATTTTGGATTGTCGAAAGTATTGATAAGGCTAGAAATGGACTTCTTCATCTAAGAAAAAGAAAGTCAGAAAGCCCTGTGCATTGTGTTGTAGCTTTCAGCGCGCTAGCCCTAAAGACCCCAATCTCAGGCTTCACCAATGATTGTCGGTATGTAGCCTCTGGTAGGTGGCGCTCCTGCCACGGTGGGCAGGTGGAAACCTGGCCACCCGGTTGTGGGCAATCTACCAGCAGGTTTTTGGGGCCAACTATGCAAAGCACTTTATGGCAAAATACTCCGTGGAAACAAGTGGGATACAAACGCGTGGCGGAGCGAACAGATCACCTTCGCTGGCCACTGAATTAGACCACTACATCTTCGCTTCTTTCTTAATGTGGTGTTTATTATTTTCTTTAGTTACTTTGGAACGTAGTTATGCACAAAAGCGGGTGACAAAAGCATCTGGGCCCTTAGCAGGTTGCTAGTTTGGGGCCATGCAATAAGTGCAAAAAATAGCAGGCGCTGGTAACAAATAATTGTGAAACGTGTACAATTTTACAAGCATAAATACAGGTTTCGCAAAAGCTGCATTTCATTGAAGTATGCATCACGTGATATGCGACCAATGAAAGAAATAAAATAATAAAGTGGGGCAATGTTTACAAACGTTCACATAATATATAAATGCCGCGCGAAGCGGTACAGAGGTTTTAACATAATTATATAACAAAAAAGCACGGCTACAACATAGTACTAATTTCGGCAACAAAAAGGAAGTTACTTTTTTTTAACGTCGTCCTTGAGTGAGCGAGATAAGTTTTGGCGTCTTTTTACTGCTACTGGAAGAGTGCTCCATATTTATGTTCCAGTATACGCTAACAATCTCCTCCTGTATAAGTTGTGAACAGCCGGAATTTTAAAATTATATTTATCTTCGCTTGGTGTGTGCCTTTTTGGGGTTATAAAGATGGGGGAAAGAAGAGGGTTATTATCTGCCAAAATTGTACGCACAGCACATGCTGTTTTGTAATCGCGTGCAAATGTGAATGGCATAATCTGAAGTTCATGAAAAAGTGGTGCTGTATGTTCTCTATAGCTCGAAAAGGTTAAAACGCGCAGGGCATGTTTCAGCAAAATGATGAGTGGTTCTAGATAGGAAAAATACGTATAGCCCCATGATTCAACACAGTATACCATTCTTAACGTATTACAATGTTACAGTGATGCAATGTTATTATACATCAACTATATACAAACGAAGAGAAAAACAGTGACAATGAACACGATGCTTAATGCGATACACCTAAGCAAGCAAGCAAGCACAATACCAATGAAACCTAATACGACACACCTAAGCAACCAAGCAGTCGAAAAAAGGCAATAAAGAGCACAGCATTAAGAGTGAGTGACACTCCGATTGAAACTCAGTCCGGGCATACAGTTCCTTTACATGGACAATAATTCGACTGAAGTGTTTTTTTGTAGAGACAACAGATTCACAATGTCAGTCCATCGTGCGTGTTTTCCAGAGGCTGTGTAGTCCAATTAAAAAGACCACCTCTAAGGGTTCATAAACAAATGGCAGTGCAGTGAGATATGCTACAGAATGCAGTGTAAAATTAATTTTTTTTTCAGTTTTGAATAAAATTTCAGTCGCCAGTTCAGCGCCAGTACTGTTGTTTGTGTCTTCTGTGCTGTCCCTGTTTTTTGCGCTGCATATTACTTTCCTTAAGATGAGCCCCCCGACTAGCACATACCAAAATTTTTATCGATAGAAAACCGAAGTGCGAGTGCACCCAATTCCCCTTTTGCCTAACCACGTTAAATCGTCAGTCCTTTTTTCACTTTTATTTAGGCACTCCGCAACGTCCGGCTTTCCTCTTTTACCTTAGTGTTTATTTTTCGAACCACGCCGAAACAGCGCGAAGCATATTTAAAAATATTAAGCGATATGGGAGAGGGGCGAAATGGCGCTCGTTCTCCTGGAAATAATTTAGTGATTCAGTAAGACTGAATGGCGGAAAGTAACATACAAAACTGGACTAGTCCTGCATGGCACACTGCTCTGGTGAGCCGTCTATACAGTAAATAGAATTTTGGCAAGGTTCTTGCAATATAGATCCGAAAGAAGCACGATAGAAATGTCCTTGAAACGCAGTGAAAATGAGGAATTCACCTGAGAACACGTTTTCTCACGCGCGACACACACCAGTGGGCTACCATCCAAACAAGTGCGCCAAGCTCAGTAGAGCCGATGAAGCCTCATTTTCCATGACATATTTTGCGTATGCTTTCATCTGAGAAACACACTGCATTTATTAAGACAGAATATTTCCCGCAAGGATTCGTTTGTTGGCGGAACGATCGAAATGTGGCAGTGACCTGAGTGGAAATTATACGACCTATCTTAATGTCCCCCCCCCCCCCCCCCCCTGTTTTTGGCAGTCGTTCCGCGCGTGCCTATCGCAGAAGGGCAAACGCGCAGAGCGGCAACGCGTAGAGGCACTTCTTACCTTGCTCTTTCGAAAGCCTCCCACTTCGCTCCCGAGTACGCGTTCTCAGTCTGTCCTTGTACGTGACAGCGAAAGGGAGAATAAGCGAGGCAACGAATGTTTGCGGTGCGTCGCGGCAGCGCGTGGGGTTCGGGGACAAGGGAAAGCAACTCAATCCTCTATGCCGATGTTTCGCGCCAGTCGGTCTAAAATATGGCGAAGACGCGGCGCACTGGCCTAGTTGGGAGATATGGACGGCGCGGGGAAGGTGTCCTCCGCAGCGCGCGAGAGCCACTCGCGGGTGTTGCGCCGACGCCACTTCGTCACTTGAGCGCTCGAGCAGCGCGGCGCGCGAGTAACCGCGCCACGCTTCCTGTCAGTCGGGCCGGAGGCCGGTCATCCCCGAGTCGGGAATCGTCCTCGGGAGAGCTGGCCGATCCCGGTTCCCGCGTAGCGGGATGGACGACAGCAATAACAGCGAGGGGCTGACGGTTCCCACACCATCTATCAGTGCTTCCGGGCGTTTCTTTAGCCGCGCAACATGGCTGGGCGAAAGGCGGTTTGGGTATTGCTTTGTCTGCTGTGCGTATAGTCTCGTTGCTTGCGCCGTTGGAGGTCCGGGGATTTCGTCCCTGAGAGGGCGCCTGCCTGGCCTATCTGTATATAATTTTTTCTCGCGTCTAGCTTGTTTTCTGGGCGCTCGGGTGCTAAACAAACTCAAGTCAGCCGATGAGCGAGCAAAAGCCAACCGAAAAGCGCGGCCGCCTGCCTAGTGTGCAACGAAGGAGCAAGGGAGGGGCACGAGAAAAATGGGTCTCATGTTTTTTCGAATTAAGTGCGGTTGGCGGGTTTCTGTAATGGGGCATTTTTCTTTCTTGCAACTCTGGGACGGGTAAGAGTATGGCCACAATGTACCTTACTTTTGGCGATAACAAACAACAACGCTGCTGTAGCAGGATTAAAGCTTAAGTGGACGGTGAAGATTCTTTTTTTGTGTGTTTTTTTCGTCAACGAAATACGTGAGATGACTCGCGAGCCTGGCTCCTGCAAATGAAAAAGTGAGACAAACAATTTTTGCCGTTTTTTCCGCACGGAACTCTCAAAAGACAGCCAAAGCAATTTTTGCGCGCACGAAAAGGTTGCCCAAAACCACTCAATAAAATCCTTATTGCTATCAAGCCCTAGCCTCCAACCAAGAAAATGATCGTGTAAAACAGCTGCCGACAATAGTGGTGAGAGGAGACTCAGAGGTTGAGAATTTTATTTCTTTCTTCATGATGCGGAGAAGTATCCTTTTTCAGATCCACTTACAACTGTGAGGAGAGGAGAAAAAAATGTAGGATACAATTACCTACAGCTCAGTAAAAGCGCAGTGCGGAACCTTGCACTTCGAAAGCCTAGAGGAATGGGGCGCGATCACCGTCCCGGGCCCTCTCCCAGTGGACTCTACAACTACCACGCCCGTGGCTCTGGCGTTGTCCAGCATTCGAGCATTTGCTCACGGTGCAGGGGTGGTCTAATGACTGCCGCCAGCTCAGCCGAGCGCAGCGAATTCGCGCCCGGTAGTCTGATGAAAAAAAAAAAAGTTATTTGTGACTGCTGGTTCCGCTTAATGCCGAGTAATGGTGGAGCGTACGGAGGAGCCTGCCGGCGAACAAAATGAAATTCCGGGCTTGAACTGCACAACAAGAAAATGCGCGGGTTCTCAGGCCTGTGAGAGGAGGTAGGCGTGTGCTGCTCGCCCTCCCGAACGTAGTAAAAGGCGAAGGGAGAGAGACGTCAGGCAATTGCACAGTGAAGGCGCGTGCAAAGCAACTGGGCACAGGTTTCTTCGTTTATTTTGCCGCCGTGGCGGCTCAGGGGCTATGGTGCTTGCATGCTGACTGGAAAGACGCGAGTTTGATCTCGGCCGTGGCAGTCGCATCCAATGGAGGCGAAATGCTATAGGCCAGTCAGTGCACTGTGCTACGT
The DNA here is from genome assembly GCF_055824585.1 of Amblyomma mixtum. Classification (NCBI taxonomy): domain Eukaryota; kingdom Metazoa; phylum Arthropoda; class Arachnida; order Ixodida; family Ixodidae; genus Amblyomma; species Amblyomma mixtum. The sequence goes on from NC_143014.1 coordinate 112,862,835, forward strand.
CAGTGCTCGTTGAAAGCTCCAAGAGGGGGGGGGGGGGGCGAAATCATCCGAAACCTTTCACTACGGCGTCCATCATAGCCTGAGTCGCTTTGGGACTTTAAACCCCAAGAAACCACCAAACATCTTCGTTTATTTTATCTTATTTCGAGGGCTTGTCATGTGGCATAAGATGGGATAGTCAATATACTGCATAAGGTCGTAGAGGCTATTCGCATTCAGAAACCTGAGCAGGCTCCGGCTCTTACAGCTGTCTGTCAGCGACAGGGTGAAATCTTCCTCCCTGGTAGCCGTTAGACTACCTTGCAGTAGTCGTCTTGTTCTTGAAGCCCTTGTTCTGGGACACGTACACAACAGGTTGCGATCATCGACGTCAGCGATAGGCGTAGGACATTTAGAACATCTGCCAGGGACTCTTTCTTCTTGACAGCCCATCGGCACGTCACCGACGGGGTAAGGGCCGCCCCAGCTCTAATTATGCCTAGGCGCGCTTCCTTCAATCTTGTTAAATTATGAGGGAGAGTAAGTGGACGGGGGACTCTTCGTTAGTGGGATGCGAGCCGGTCCGCATTTAATGCGCCGATTAGCAAGTCTTGGAGAATATTGATCTACTTTGTAGCTCTTAATGAATAATAAATAGGCAGGATATTTATAAACTATTATTCCTAATCACAAAATAAGTTACAATAAGCCCGATACAGTATGGTGCAATAAAATGGTGACTGCAATAAATTGCGAATGCAGAATAATGAGCTCCACAATAAGGAAGCGTGAATATGATTCGCAAAGCATGTACGCCTTGGTGATCCGCTTCAGGACGTTCGATAGGAGAGAGTACATCATCAGGTGCGCCTCCCTTACAGCAGTTCTACCTTCTTTGAAATGAGCAAAATAAACTGAAGTATGATGTTCCTGCAAAGTTACATGCGCAGTAACTGATCGAAGAAATGCCACAACGAAAACGGAAACGTGCGGCTCAAGCTAACTCCCAGGTTTAAAAAGCGCTTCTTTTAATATAACTAAACAAGCAAACGCTTTTTCTCCCCGTAAGCAACCTCGCTTGAAAGCAGGGACTCTTAAAAAAACAATGTTGCATTCAGCATCGCACCTGCGCCAGCTTGTGCGTATCTAGAGAAACGTTTTATATCCTGACTCAAAACGCTGTGGTGATTCATTTACGATACAAACTGCTCCAGTATTGACCCTTCTTAGGTAAATGAGAGGCACAATATTTTGCAAACGTAACATTGTATTGTAAAATTTCAGGGGCCAGCCTTGGCTGAAGCCTAAGCGGTACCCAGTGCTCTACCGCCATTCAAACCGCGTGACGGCATCCTGGAATGGGTCTGCATAAGAAGGGATTTCTAAATATCCTCTTTTTTTCCTAGACATTTTTTCTTTTTTGTACTGGGAAATGAATCCCTTTCACTCACCACATTCTTTGCTTTTGAAGCCGAGAGTCCTGTGCTGCAATGTCAGTTGCACTCTCCAACGTAGTTTACGCACTCGATCTACCCGGCTGCCCAATGTCCACTGTGTTACTTCTTTTATTCTTTTACCCAAGCATGCTCAATCTTCGGCCATCAGAGGAAAAACAAAACGAAAAAAAGGAAACATGCGCGTGCCCAACTGGTTGAGAAAAATACTGGCCGTCGAATCTTCCCCTGCAACTCTGGTACTGTCCTGACTCGGATATCCAAGAGCTCATCCTTGCCACTATGCGCTCGGACGAGCACGCGAAGCATGCCCCGTGAAAAAGACGGTGACGACGCCGACAAGCATGCAATGGACGTTAACCTTCCTATGCGGCCGAGCGTGGACGTATGCCTTTAGACGCTTTGCGGACTAGAAAAACAACAACGTTGGCCGCAATGAAGAGCCGGTCATGCACCTCACACCATTTCATGCTTGGCCCAACTCCGCCTGTATGAGGGGCTGTGTATTTTGCTGTCGGACTGTTCATGGCGACTTTCTGTAGAATACATGGCTGATAGAGCAGCTGAACTGGTGCACTACGCAGGGATTAACAAAAAAACTTGCCCGGCCCCTCTCCTTTGTGGCTTGCCGGTATTTAGCCGATGGGGTCGTCGACCAAGATCGCGCTCGCGAAGACGTCAGGCCTGGAGAATTGCGTAAATCTCCATGTTTATAGGTTTTTGCTTCTCGAAGGTTTCGAGCAAAGGTGAAAACAACACAGAGTTAACATACTTGCTTGAAGTACTTATTTATTTATTCGTTCACAAATTTCTGCAGCGCCTGAAGCCGTCTGTACAAAGAAGCCAAATTAGCAATGGAAAGTTTTAAATTACGCAAACACTGTGGACGCAGGGGAAAAACGTTACTCCGGCGAAGCATTGCAGGTGTTCGTTTCATGACGCTTTTATGCGGCGAGAATAATTTCATTTGCTTATTAACCATGCATAAAGTCTATCCGAATTATCTGCAAACTACAAAATATTAAAAAGATTTTAATGCAATTTTTGTTCCACAGCGGCGAAAGCCATAGAGTCGGAATGTTGGTGAGCAGCATTTTGTATGAAGTCCCCCAACCAGAAGTATTGTGGGTACCGCGTTTAATGGCGCACCTTGAAAAATTGCTCCGAAAACTTCGGTGCGAGCTTTTGCGTTAGTTACTTGCTGCACCTGTATTCGATCATATTCAGCAAGTTTTGGTGTTATATTTGGGATACGCCGTTTTCTCGCCAGCGGCGAAGGACGAGGATTAGTATGGGAGTCTCCCAGCTTGGTGGCCCCCGCATCTGCTCTTCGATAAAGCGCAACGAAGCACAAAGACAGCCAGGAGTAGCCTGCGCTACTCCAAAGAGGGCACCACTGACAGGCACATGTGCTCAGCCGGAATGCTAAGGGAAGGATGATAAATGACATGTCCCTTGGCTGCACTCACTGCGGATACTGCGCACAGTTCGCTAAAGCGAGCCACGCCTGAAGGTTGCCTCCGGGGAAGTAGCGTCGCTCCCTACCTAGCAGCGAAATTCTGCAGCGCTGAAAGGGCACCACCGCTGCTCCGCCGCGGCGCTTTGACTGACCGCGCTCGCGTTCTCGTACCGGCTCGCGCTTTCTACTTCCACATGCTGCTCGGAACCGACTCCTGGCGGACCCACGGCTGCCGTGTGCAGTGCTCATAGCCGTTGGAGAGTGCATTTTAGCGATAGCCGAAACGCCGCCGCAGCTGTCGAAAGACTAAGTGTATTCTTTGTGTCGTACGCTTTTAAGGCGGAAGCCTTTAATGCCTCATCGTTGTAAGGAGGAGTTGTCGACTAAATTCACGCTTTTCAATTGGTCGAAATGGTCGTGATGTCACAGTGCGCGAATTTCAAACAGGGCCAATTGTACTTTGACTAGTAACCATGCAACCAATTAAAGGGATGGTATAGTGATGCTCTAAGTGAGTGTGACTGAGTTTAGTTGATTAGTTAACTAACCAATTAGCCTAATTAACCTTTCTAGTCAGACCAGAAGAATAAATAACACCGACTACGAAATTGGTCGAGTTGGGGAATCAAACCAGGGTCTCCGGAGTGCGAGACGAGCACGCTAACCGCTCCGCCATGCCAGCTCGATGGTTTTGAATGAAAAAAGGCGCGTCTAGTGAATACGGCCTTTTCGTTCACTCCCATCTTTCTCCCTTCCCTTACAGTGAGGTTCAAGTGTCTACCGAGACATGAGAGACAGATACATTTCCTTTCCTCAAAAACGAATTTTCCGACGAGCAAAGCGTACAGCCGATTGAGCGATGTCATTCTGTGGACTCCCTGGCAGCGTTGCAAGACGTGGTCGCATTCCGCTCTTATACCCGGCAAACATTCTCCACTCTCCCCAACCGGCGCCTCGCAACCTCTTTTCGTCTCCCATCTCTCTCGCCCTCTGAGATTTTTAGTCTCTCCACTTTGCCACCTGCCAATCGAGGTTATTAGACGGACAAATGGACAAACATATCTTTCTGACATGGGCGTTCTATGCTAACGGAAAAAAAAATAAAGTTCCCCGGCCTGTATAACAGAGTATACAGATAAATGATGAGGGAATGCTGAAGACAAAATTGTACTTGAAAAAGAAAAGAATGAGAAACTGAGGTATCTATTATCCATCCCGAGCGGTTCCACGGGAGGGGTTTGGCCGCTCATCGGATTATTGGCTATTTAAGTGGTTACGTATTAGTACTAGGGGTTTAGGTCTAATAGCGATACTAGATAATGATGTTAGGGCAATGCCGGCGGACACAAAAGCCGGGTAACAACTTAAGGTGATTCATGATGGTCTTAGACGCGGCGCCATCATTTGTGGTTGCGTTATTTATTTATTAATTTATTTATTTATTTATTTATTTATTTATTTATTTATTTATTTATTTATTTATTTATTTATTACATACTGTTGGCCTCTCTTTGAGGCCGTAACAGGATTGGGTGCACATATGCATGAAAAAGTACACAATAAAAGACTGCAGAGAAGGAACTTTTCACTTTCACAGAAAGAAACATGGTAAATGACACATGGTGACAATGTTAACCGTTTTGAAAGTGGTTTGCTACCTTCGACACGAATGCTTGAGGAGTGAGCTGGCTTATAATTTCAGAAGGCAACATATTCCATTCACGGATTACATGCGGGAAGTATGAAAATTTGAATGCATCACTGTGGTATCTATATTCAGATAGATGTTTTTCATGTTTTGTTCTTGTGACACGTGTATTAGGCGTAAGCAGGTATCTAGTTTTATCAAGTTTTGTGTCGTTATTCAAGAGGAGGAACAAGAACTTAAGCCGCAACAGTCTAGCTCGTGTGTAAATTGTAGATAGGCCGGCTTTTTGTAAAAGCAGTGAGGGAGAGTCATGGCGACTGTATTTGTTATAAATGAAGCGGACAGCTTTTCGCTGAACACTTTCTAATCTATCAATATATTGTTTAGTGTAGGGCAACCAGGCAATAATACTGTATTCTATAACTAAGCGGACAAGTGAAATGTAGGCTAACAGTTTTGTTTCAGGTGAAGCAAGTCGAAGGGAACGTCTTACGGTATAAAGCGCGGAATGTGCCTTTGTGGCAATGTGTGTCACGTGCTTGTTCCAACGTAGATCGGAGCTAATAATCACACCAAGATACTTGAATTGCTCTACTTTTGTAAGGGACTTCTGTTCAATTCCATAAGTGAAGTTTAATGGTTGTTTCTTTCTTGTGACGGTCATGCAGACGGTTTTCTCCAGGTTGAGGGCCATCTGCCAGTTGTCGCACCATTCCGATATGTACAGCAGGGATTTGTTAAGCAGTATTTGGTCGGCAGAGCTATTGATTTCTTTGTACATCACACAATCATCCGCAAACATACGTACTGTTGCATCAATATTCTTGCACAGATCATTAATAAAGAGAAGGAAAAGAATTGGGGCGAGCACTGACCCTTGTGGTACGCCAGATAATACTGCTGCTAAATCCGACTGGCTGTTTTCAAAACAGACAAACTGATGTCGATCAGTTAAGTAGGCTTTTATCCAATTAGTTATTGAGCCGTTTCCAAGAAAGTGAACTAGCTTGTAGTGAAGTTTAGAATGAGATACCCGGTCGAATGCTTTTGAGAAATCAAGGAATACCATATCTATTTGCCCCCCTTTGTCTATTGTCATAGCTAGGTCGTGGACAGTTTCTACTAATTGCGTTGTCGTGGACAAACCTTTTCGGAAGCCATGTTGATTGGGAATAAGTAAATTGTGGTTTTCTACAAACGTTGTAATGTGCTTCAAAATTAAATGTTCTAAGATTTTACAAGCCGTACATGTAAGGGAAATAGGGCGATAGTTGGAAGCATTTGCTGGGTCTCCTGATTTATACACCGGAATTACCTTGGCTATTTTCCACATTTCTGGGAGTTCTGCATTTTCTATTGATTTCTTGTATAAAATAAGCAAATACTTGGAAATCCATTCAGCGTAACGTTTCAGAAATGCGTTCGGTATATTGTCTGGGCCTGCCGATTTTTTCGTGTCAAGACTGAGAAGTAGGGCAAATATTCCTTCTTCAGTTAGTGTTATTTCCTCTAGTGTATTGCTGCTGTCGTTAATATGGGATTCTATCGTATGGGTGGTGCCATCAGCGTAAACACAGATTTAAAGTAATTGTTAAAGGAAGCGGCTGTGATTGGTGCAACATTCGGATCAGGTATACTCTTTCTAGTCCTTGAGTTCAAGTACCGCCAGAATTTATGAGGAGCCGTCTTAATAAAGTTAGAAAGAGTGACGTTCATATACTTCTGCTTGGCCGTTTTCACAGCTTGTTTGAGTGCTCGTGAATGGATGCCGATTTTCGTAGCGTAACTTGACAAGAACAGTCTGCGTTTCAGCTTTCTTAGGCGTGCAATTTTGCGCTTCAGATGTATGATCCCTCTGGTTATCCATGGGTTTGTTCGGTGCACTGGCTTGGCTTTCTGTGGGATATACTTAGATACGCAATCTTGTACAATAGTTACAAAAGTCAGCCATAACTGGTTGACAGACATTGAGGGATCTTGGGAACTAACGCAGAAGTTGGAGTATGACAGTTCCAATTGATCAAGAATGCTGACATCATCCGCGGCTGACCAGTCAAGAATCCATGTTTTTTGCCTTTCAAAAGAAGTCGATATGCTTAACGGGAGGACACATGATGTAGCCTTGTGATCTGATAGACCATCTACTACCTCGCTTGAATAGTTTGCAAATTGAACTATATCGCTAATAAACATAAGATCAAGAGTGCTAGTACTTTCTTTTGTAACGCGCGTTGGGTCGCGGATTACTTGCATGAGACCGAAGTAAAGGCACCGGTAAAGGCACCGGTACAACTGGTGGTCGGAGGATAGCTGTTGCTAGGACTGGTGCTTCGAGATGAGAGGTCCCTTGTTCATTCTTAGTAGGGGTCTAACTGAGCTTATTAAAGGTTCAGGGTCGACCCCTCTCCTTTTGAACATGACGGCCAGGTAGGTGGTGGTTCGGTACTGCGTTTTTACTCCGGAACGGTGGCGAGAGCTTTGTTTTAAATAATATAAGAAAAAGAAACAGAGGGAAAGAAAAAAAGGAAATAAAAAGAAAACTAACAGTTATAACTGCATAACTGCATATATAAATGCGGTCCCGTGTAAAAGCCGTCTCACCTTTTTGTTTCTAATATGGTCCACGCATATATACATGTGCTTTGAAGACTGACGGAAAAAAAGAAACATAATAAATTAATAGCCATGGATACTTTTGAACAGGAGAGGAAAAGATTTTCATCTACATAGCCCTTTTACGCTCAGCGGCAGCCCTGGATAGTCATGGTTAGGCTGCGAAAAAGTAGGCTTTTTTTTTTCGTCAGGTGTCAAAATACGATTGTCCACAGGTCTCAAGACCGCTGGACGTAAAAACACGAGAGGCGGCGGTAATAAATAAACAGCAGAATTTAGGGGCTTTCATTAAATTTAACAGCCTTCTTACCACCGTAAGGAGTAATTGCTTATTTACAGCCATCCAGGAGCAGCCAAAGATTACAAAGAAAAGTTACGCAGTGTTCTCCTTACAGCACTCTCCACAGTGCAGAATCGATGCAGAGGCAACGCTTAGAACTTTGAACCGAGATCTGAACTCCCGTTTTATGTGCTAAAACACTCGAAAGCTGAGCAGCAGCAGTGTAACCTCTCCGGTGGTTGCTGGTGCCGAAAATGAGCAGTTTATTGCAACTTCACAATGGAACTATTGGCTCACGCTGTGCCTAAAACAACAAATCGAATGATAAAAAAACAAAGAGCGGCTATTACGCCGTTCCTTCAAAAGCTAGCCGGACTTCACAGCCAGCTGTGAGTGGGCGGTACGCATGAACGTTTGCACACATTACGCCATAAAGAGGCCATTCTTTTGCTTCCTTTGTAAAACTGCGTTCTCCCCCCCCCCCCCCCCCCCCTCTGCTAGAGCAGGCTATCTATCTGCGCATTCATTTTTCTTTTGCACGTGCGTGGTGGAACTCTTTGGCATGAGCCCATTTTTTCCTCTCTGTTCTTTGTCTTCCTCGCCCATGGCAGAGTGCAACGCCATCAATCACACACCCTTTGCTTCAATGTGAGCGCAGCAGAAAAGAAGGTATAATCACTTTCTTTGTATTCGGTTTCACACTTTCTCACAGATGGTTCAAGGGTTCTTGACACTTACGCTGGCAACAGAACCTTTGCTTGGCCTTAGAGCGAGCGTGCACATTTATTTGTCTACGGTTTTATAGCGTTTGCTACTGATTTTGTCCCACGACGTTTCTGGGGAGCTCAGTCATATAAACCAAAGCGAAAAAACAAAAGCAATAAAGACGGGCCTCTTACGGCTGTCCAGAAACGCAGGAGTCAGCTTCTAAAATTAAGTGTTCGCCTGGCTCTTCTTACGCGTTCCCCCATTTTGAATTCACTTTATAACAGGCTTTTTCGCTCACTTTTTCTTCATGCGTCCCCTTTCTTACAGAGAAACACTTCGTATTTCAGAGCGTGTGAGCTTCTTAAGGGCAGCGTGCGGTGTTGTGAGGCCAAGTTTTTAGAGCCCGTAAAGCGGTAGGCGCCGGGAGAGGCGTGCAGCCTCTAGGAAGCGGCCGAGGCTCAGGTGCGCGCACCTCCTTGCTTGAGTTGTTCCCGCCATAAGGAGCTAGCAGGGCGTGGCTGCTGCCCGAGCTGGGCTCCAAGCTGCGCGTGGCACCTGCAGCGAGGGTGGGCATGGTGACGCGAGTGCCGTACACCGCAGGAGGAGGGGTTCAGCGGTCTTCGCAGGGCTACCGTTGTGACAAGCGCCGCCAGCGGTAAGACCATGTTTTGAAGCTGCGCGTCGTGGTTCACAAGCTGCCCACTCGCTCGCTCGCTCGCTCTGTACGCGCGATAACAATCGGTCTGTGATGACGAAGGATGGCACGTTTCTTCTGTCCTTATGTGGCCTATTCTTCTGCGTTTGCAGGAAGCCCATGCATTCAGAAGATATCTCGACTATGATTCAGTATAATTAAGGTAACACACAAGCGATCTATGGTGATAGGTTTGCTGAATCGAGCTAACCTCGCGTGCACCAATGTCACAAGCCTCAAGAACGAACTACAGAGGATCAGAAACGGCGTTGGTAAATGGCCGTCCGAGAAAGTAGATCACTAAAAAAGAAAGCTGATACAAAGAGAAGCAGATAAAAAAAAAGGCCACAGTAGGGCGATGGCAAAGTGGTTACGGCGCTCGTCTACCGAGCCGGAGTATCCGGGTACGAACCCGACCGCGGCGGCCGCGTTTCGATGGAGGCGAAACTCAAAACGCGCCCGTGTGCTGTGCGATGTCAGTGCACGTTAAAGATCCCCAGCTGCCAAAATTATTCCGGAGACCTCCTCTACTGCACCTCCTTTTCTCTTTCTTCTTTCACTCCCACCTTCCTCCCTTCCCTTACGGCGCGGTTCAGGTGTCCATCAAGATATGTTAGATACTGAACCACTTCCTTTCCTCAAAAACCAAAGCCAAAACCAGCCACAATAGGCAGGGAAGGCAAGGCACGCTCCGGTTCATTTCCGTGGAATCAGCGAGGCCTTGTCACGTGCTTTTCGAAAACATGATGTGCATATTGCAAACGTGCCTACAAGCAAGGTACGGACGGAGCTGGTCAACTCCAAGGATGCTCTACTACGCGCTAAGTACCTCCGGGGTAGTCTACAAAATTCGGTGCACTCAGAATTCTGACCAGACTGTGTTCCATCGAACACTCGTCGGAGCCATCTGCGGGTGCGACACACTTGCGTGATTCACGCCACTGTGAAGGATTCGCGAGCTCTTCAGCAACATCATTCGCCGGTATCCCATAGTGGCCCGGTATGCACTGCCGCAGAAGGCTGACACCTCTCTCGACGAGCGTTTATGCGAACGCTCCAAGGCACTGCTTTGCTGCGTGTGAATCAGTGAGAATTGCTAACTCGTGTGGTGTGGGCCGCAAAGGAAGGAGTAAACCGAGCAAATCGAACGAGACGGAGTGCGCCAGGCGGCAGCACTGGCTGCTTTGCAGGGGGCTACTGGGATGGTGGCTGCGGCCATCACAGTGCCTAGCTCCCAGAAGGTCGGCTCTCTTGTGCAGCGTGACGGCGGACTGAGGCGTCTGGCTTTTGCTGCGAATGGCCAGGAGACGGTGTAGCGCTTGGCTGTTTCTATGATTTCATGATAGAGAGCGTGCAAGCGTACCAGGCATCTTGAGTGCCTGCGCTGGCAGGAGAGTTTCACCATCCGGCGCGTGGTGAAACAGTGCTCTGTCCTGTGCGACCAGCTCGTGCGGCCATGCACTTGCCTCTGCAACGAAAACACGTGTTGAAAGTTCCCTAGGACCACGTTATTTCAGGGCCGGCAAATGGCTCTGAGTTAGCAGGTGGGGATATATTGAGCGTCGAGAGGGTTCAAAGGTGGCTTGCATGGCTTTACCTGGTCAATGTGGAACTTTCTGCCCCGGAGAAAACACTCAGAGCAATATTTATAGTTATTTCAGGAAAGATGAACTACTGACTTCAAGAAAAAAACAACAACAGATATTATAGAAAGAAGAATTTAACAGTACTGCATACTGGGCGAGTTGGTTAACATACATCTTGCAAAATTTTAGCGCGAAAAACACGGTCAGAAAGAGTAGACGACGCGAGCGCTGACTAACAACTGGAAGTTTATTCGGAAATACATAGAATTATTCTACGTGTTTTCGAATGAACTTCCACTTGTTAGTCAGCGCTCGGGTCGTCTACTCTTTCTGTCCGTGTTTTTCGCGCTAAAAGTTTGCAAGATGAAAGAAGAATGTAACGGTGTAGTAACCAGCCGCTGACAATTCGTGTTGTTACAAGGGTTGTCTCAATTACGCTTTGTAATTTCAGTCTGTTACTTGATAAACCTATAAGGTGATGAAATGAACAAATGGACACACTGCGGGCTACGCGGCACGCCGTATATAGTGAAGGACTTCGGATTAGCGCCGACCATTTAAGGTTTCGGCGACGACACCTGAGTCCACCTCGAGACCTCAATATGTGTGATTTCTGCATTTGTGCCTGTAAAGAAAAGTGGCCGCCGACGAAGGGATCCAGTTTAAGTATAGCTGGGCTCTGCAGCCGAACGCTGCCCCACGGCTCAGGACCATACGATTGGCAAATGTTAGATTGAGAGAGAAAGGACGACAATGCACAGAGCTCTCCCTCTTAGACTGTAGCGCGCTGGAAGAAATCTGCGAATGCGACCGTCGTCGTCAGACATAACCATGAAGCTACGCAACAGCTCAAAAAGGCGTCCTCCATCAGCGCAGAAGAAATACAGGGTCTGTTCTGAAAGTAGTAGGACTGGTTTTTTCCTGGGTGAACGGGCGGACGAGAGGTGGTCTGCGCGTGCAGGATCGTTGAAGGGGGATATTGGGAATGCTAGGGAAAATCGGCAGTCGACTCTCGGCCGTTGAAGAGAGGAGGTCGCTTGCACTGTGAACCCCTGTCGAAACGTCTCGTCACGCAGAATCGTCGAGCGTTTACTGGATCAGCGATACGCGATCAAATTTTGAGTAAATCTTGGTAAAACGGGCAAAGAGACTCACAACATGATTAAGGAGGCCTACGGTGACGCTTCCATGGGTAGATCAGGTGTTTTTTGAGTGGCACAAGCTTTTCCGAGAAGGTAAGGAAAGAGTGGAGGAAGACGCCCGCTCCAGACGCCCTTCGACCAGCAAGACCAACGAAAATGTGTAGCGAGGGAAACATTTACTTAACAGTGATCGTAGAATGAGTATCAGAATGATTGCTGATGACTTGAGCATTCCTCAAACCCAAGTTTTTGAGATCGTGACAGAAAACTTATCCATGAGGAAAGCGTGCGCGAAGTTGGTGCCGGGAGTGTTGTCAGAGGAGGAAAAGGCCAACCGGTAGGATCTTCTTCATCATCTGAATGAGGACCCCGATTTTTTGCCCAGCACAAGGCGGCAACGCTGCCTCAGCCCCCCTACTGCCTCGAATTGGCCCCGCCAGACTTTTTCCTGTTTCCGAGAATAAAATCGACGCTCGAGGGGAAACATCACGTATCGGTAGAGGTGGTTCAACAGGCCGTGACGAGGGAGCTAAACAGCATTCCAGTCCAGGCGTTCCTGGAGGCGTACGAAAACTGTAAAACTCATTGGCAGCAGCGCGTAGGTGCGGAAGGGTGCTACCTTGAAAAATTGTAATCGTTTGTACTATTCTCTTGAATAAATTTAGTTTAAAAAAATGAGTCCTACTACTTTCAGAACAGACCATGTACATTTCAGGCATCATGAAATGTTTCGCTTAATAAGTACAATTTTTTTTTATCTTCATCTGAGGTTGGGTTGTTAGCATGTGAGTGCGTATGGGTGGTTTCTCTTCGTACTTCGCATTTTTGCTTTGCTAGTGTGATTCACTAACTTCCGAATGCGTTCGCTACGTTTGTGTAGTAAGATTTTTTTGTGTGCCAATTAACACTTGAGTTCGCCACTTTTATTCGTCGCCGTTTTGAGCGAGACTTCCTTCAATCGGCATACGCATCGGGCGCCCGTGATGAAGCACTGCAATTGGGACGTCCCCGCCCAACGCTTCATCAAGGTACGTCTCATATTGGGTAGCCTTCTCCCAGCTTTCTTTTGCCGACGTACTCAGGTAAATTAAATGAATACTTTAAATTTGGCAGAAAAAAAAAGTAAAATAATGTATTCACTAGGCGGACTTCAGGCGCACCTAGCCAGCTATCATTCTTATGTAATGCGAGCACTAGCTTAGTGTGCGTTCTACCTTTCTGTGCAACGGAAACTACTCGAACAGAGACGCTGAGGCTGATAGTCTCTCAAACGACTTCGTCGTAATGTTAAATGAAACGTGCATTGCGTGCAGCAGTAACTCATCGTTTAGAAGTCCAAACAAACCTGTCATCTTTTCCGGAATGTAAGTTCACCGATTTTCATCAAAATTGGAGAGAAGATACATCAGTCTTGCGCCGGATTTCTCTTAGGTGGAAAGAGTTACACTGCTCAATTTTGTTGGCGTTGTTCCAGCCTTCGATGTGCACATGTTTGGCGGCTCTCCGTGCTGTTAACCAGACAAGAACACTGGCTTTAGCGACATTCTCCCTAGTTCTATATCGTACTCGGCGCCTGCTTGGCAGAAGCTTCGCCCAAGATCCACGTCCGGTAATTGGCGACCTATGCCGCTTCCCACTGGCACCGTCAGCAACACGGCGGTACGTGGCAACGGGCTGTGGTTTCTGCTAGCACCTTGTCTCTGGCATAACTGAGCCAATTTCTTAACCTGTTTTTCGGATGGGCCAGGGCTTCGGAGGTCGCATGTTTCATTGCTTATTCCAATCGGCGATCCGGAGCAAGTTTTCTTGCTCCGCAAAGCCGAACAGTGTGCTACTGTGGGAGATTTAGATTCAGATCTTGAACTGTGATCAACGTTTTTAAAAGTGCCAGTTAGTAAACTTGCACCGCGGAGGCAGACCCATTCTGTTGCCGCTAATCTCAGAGACACGGGCGCCACCTCTCGGGAGGCCACAGTATTACGTTCGTTCTTCCTCCATGCGTCTCCACCACGGCGCCCATCGGCTGCTCTAGGTCACGTGGCCAGTTTGCTGCAGAAATCCATAAATGGTCTACGCTGACCCGCGGCTAGCATCGGCTGCGCTGGGTGCGGCTGTTTCTAGCCGCGCGTCGCTATTGATGATCACTTCTTTAATTTTCGACGACTTGTTGCAAAACTCGCGTGCGCTCTACGTTTTGGTGCGAGAGGTCAGGATGCTCGGGTTGGAGATCTTGGCCGAAACACTGCGTGCAGCTTGCCCATCCGGACTGTGGCTTGATAAAATTCCCCACGTGGGTATTATGCGAATGTGCAAAGCAGAATTGTGGGTGCGCTTCGTCAGCCGTGTGCACGCTCTCTGTTGATAGTTTATGCCGGCCTTACCTTGTCTTACTGGCAATGTGAAGCGCAACAACGCTTACACTTCGCATCGAACATCTCTTAAGCTGCGGCTGAAGTCGCAAAGTGAGGGCACGCGGGAGCCTGGAAAGCAAAGGAAAGGCGCACAACTGCCCTCTTGGAAGAGTGGACACCTCAGTTGTGCTTTAAGCTACGTGACAGATGTACGCTGCATGCGTTGGCATTGACAACGATGTGGCAGAAACGTGGCACTGAAGCCATAGGCCGTCGGCGTTCATTGTTTTTATTGGCGTTGGTGTTGAGAACGTTTTACACTGCGATGATTTTAATGAAAGGAAGTGCGCGCAACTGGCTCCCTGGATCAGTGGATGCGTGAATCGCGCTAATAAGTACGTGGGGTGATGAGAGAGAGATGTGGGCTACATGCGTTAGCGCTGACAACTTTGTGGCAGACACGCGGCACTGCAGCAATAGGCCGCAGCGTTCATTGGGTGAGCCAACTCACGCGATCAACCATTAACTGCCACCTGCCAGGGTGGCAGGGTGGGTGCGCTGCCTATCCAGTGTCCGGAACGCACTCAACGTTATAAAAGCCAAGCCGCTTATAGTTGCCCGATACGCCATAGCGTTCGCTCTCGAACCAGGTTCAGCAGTAGTTGAACCGCACCATTATTTTTTCTCTTGGCTACTTTCAACACTCCTGCGAAGGAATAAAATATTGATTGATTCAGATTTTCAGAAGTAAAAAAAAACACCTACTGAATTCTGCAACCTCGGCCTGGGTTCAAAATCTCATTTACCTCGAAAAATCACCTCGTTAAATATGGAATCTGTCGCTGAGAAGCCGCTAAGCGGCTAAAGAAGCGTACTTGCCCCGGCATGCATACAGCTACGGTTAAAGAAGCCCGAACAACAAGATTTCATGCTTCAACGACGGAGCGCCGATTCCCTCACTAGATCGGATCTTTGAAAGCTTGTACAGCTAGGAAGTCCCGACGATTTTTCTTGCGATGGTTTAAACTCAAAGGCCAACTTGAAATCTCAGGTTGTTTAGTATGGCCGTCTTGCCAGAAAGAAAGCCTGGATTGTCAAGAGACTTATAGTAAAAAGGTTTCAAAGAAAGGAGTCTTAAAAACGGAGAAAAAAAACTTCCGACTCTAAGATGCTAGTTTTCGCACATATTTCTTCTTCTTTTGTGCTTCCTTCGCCCATGCTTTCGCGCGTGCGTGACTTGGATAAAGAAAGGCAGCGCAAATAGCTCTAAAGGAAAAAAAACTAAACCCTAACGAAATATGTTATATGAGTTAGAATGTCTCATAGATGTGTATTCCTAAATATTTGGAGCCGTCTAATCTTGACAAGTTTGCCGCAAATAAATTTTTTTTTTTGCAACTGAAACTTTAGAAAAGAACTGAAAAAGAAATGAAGACCCATTTTGCTCCCTTTGTTTTGGTTGCCCTCGCCTTCTTAACATCTCAAGATAGACATAAACGGGAATGTCAGTTGCACCAGTGTGTTTTTGCCGACGCGTCTTTAACGTGCCCAGGTAATATTGTGGGTTTAAAACGCTAGTAAGTAGGGGTGTGCGAATATCAAATTTTTCGAATACGAATCGAATACGAATACTTAGTTCCGAATATCGAATCGAATATCGAATAATCAAGGACATACGCATTTAATCACTACAAAACATTTATTTGGGCACCGACGAACATCACAGTTCAACTATCGATGATTAAATGAACAGAAAAGGTGTGTGTGGCTGCACAAAAAGTATCAAAGTCTCGAACATTATTCTTAGAAGAGTGGAAATATCAGAGAAGATGGCTAGTACACAGCATTGATTAAGGCTAGCTTGCCATCAGCACAAAAGCGCGTTGTTGGGAGGTCGTAAAAGGTTGTCGTGAAGGAAAACCAGCTGCACCACATGGTCAGGCAGAAGTGGTTCCCTTCTAACTGAAACGACTCCTCCAGCCACAGAAATTGCCCTCTCACTTGGCACTGACCTGGCACGTATTGCGAGGTACTTCGTGCACAGCTCTGACTATACCAGCTTCGCCGGTATAGCCACAAAGAAGCTCACCAGCGCAGTCAGCTACGGCATGGCCCTTGGAGGAAGAAAGAATTTTCCTTCCGTGTAGGCGCCGCCATGTTGTTATGTATCTGTCGATAGGGCTTGCGGATCGAAATGAACGCCGGTGCTCACAATGAATATTCGGCTAGATACGAATATTCGCATCGTGTCGAATATTCGAAACAACACGAATACTTGGATTTCGAATCGAATTCGAATACTAAAAATATAATATTCGAAATATATTCGAAAATTTCGAATATTCGCACACCCCTACTAGTAAGCCATCTTGAATCAGTAATCGCATTCCTTAATTACGCTTTTGTGCGCACGCGAGCCGCCCCTTTGCTAACGCTCCTGAAGACGACGCGCGCATGCCCATCCTAAAACGACCGCAGCGCCACCGCCTGGGCGGTGATCGCGTCCGCCCGCTCCGCTCCCCGGCGCGCCGCCGCGCTTTGCCAACTGACTCTATAGAGAAATTATATTTCTGATTACATCGCGACAAATATCTTGCTTCCACGCGCATTCCGAGAGCTGTCTCGAATCGCCGATTGCGGCATATGCCATCACGAAAAAGTTCGGCGCCTTGACCAGGTATCAAGCCACCGCCCGCCGAACTTGCCGGAGGGTGGTCAGGTTTTTGAAAGCGAGTCGCACAAAAAGGAGTGAAATTTTGAAGGAGCCTCATTTGCTTGACGCATTCAGGTGGGAGCTAATGAATCATTGCGTTATTCATGCAGCAAATTATTGCACGTTAAGTTTATTGTTGAATGCGAAGGAAATTGTCATGCATGATTTCAACTTGGCTCGACAAAAAAATTCTGATCGGGCAAGAGAATGCATTGATGCGACCTTGTTTCTGTACATCGAGGCTTGCCTTGCAAATATAGCGTATCTGTTTCTGTAACGGTAGGCACCACTGAGCAGTTGCTTATTTCTCGAGCGTTCGCAGCGCCGTGTTTTCTATGTGCATGATCAAATACTATGACGAACAGTAATGACTGACTGGAGGCGTATATCATCTTGGTACCTGCCCAGTGTAAAAGCTATTGCAGTGAAAACACGAATGCGGAAGTCCACAGTTGGGCTTTCATGAGGCACAGACAGCGAAGGGCAGAAGGACGTCCTTTATGTGGGCAGGCCATTAGTGGCACTTACGGAGTGCCTTCGTCTATATTTGTCGCGAGAGAAGGAAAGACGAGATGCTTTGATGGCCGCGGCGCGGATCTGAGCCTAGCTGAAAGCTTAGCTCCTCAACCCGGGTGGAAAAGATGAAAAATAAGGCTACGCTTGGGCAGACAGTGTTACAAGCATGAGTACACATGAATTATTTGCACAACATGATTGAGACCAGGTTACCAGGGGCAAAGCAAGGTGACATTAACTGTTCGTAGTGTCTTGCTTCTAGTCTGACAAGGCTAGAACCCACCTTACATTTGAGATGTGAACTACAGCTCTTATTATGCGGCGAAGCAGTTTCATTGGGTCGTACACAAATAGCACTTAATGACATATATGTACAGTCATGGACAAAAGTTTGCGGGATGCGGATTTGCGGGGAAAAATTTATTTTTGCGCTGCCTCAGTAGACAGGCAGATCGTATTCTTGTATCAGATGCAGCGTGCATGTCTCCTCATGTTCCTATGCATTTCCGCGATCTGCTATGCTTGACTTCCCCGCAATAAATTTTTTTCCGCGAATCCCCTTCCCGCAAACTTTTTTCCAGGACTGTATGTTACTTTCAAAAATACGAATGCGTATGCAGAGCCAGACACTGTGTGAGACATTTTCCTTTCCTACAATCGGCCTTCCCAGGTTAGGAAAAAAAAAGCTGGGGCAGTTTTCCTCACATTAATATTTTCGACTGGCCAGCTTCATCACATTACTGTTGTTGCATGAAATTTCACAATCTTTTGCTGTGGTTACACATTTCGGTGGTAGTGCGACAGTCATGGCGTCTCCGTAGAGTGAGAACGAGAACAGAGACTATGTTCAAGGAACAGTTTTTTTTTCTCTGCTTAATAAAAGCCGACTAGACGTCAGGCGGTAAGAACAATAAGAAAGGAAGTATAAGAAACACCAAGCTGTATATTGGCGGGAAAAACAACTCCGTGCCAGTCCTCATTATTAGATAGGGGCACACATGCGTGAGTAATCACGGAGCACAAATACTTGCGGGTGCTTTTAGTCCACGCCAGTTGAGCATTCATCATAAAGATATCCATTCAGTGGCCAGAGATGTCGCATGAATGTTACTGTTTAAATGTAGTTTGCAGCCTGAAGTATAAAAGAAGAATTACTTCGGATGTTGCCAGAGCCAATCATGGCATCCAAAGGTCAGGTGATCTCCATTCGCTGTGCAGAAGTCATTTACAAGTTTTTATGTGCAAGTTTTTCTCCGCATAATCTGGCCCACATTTTCCGACATAACACAAGTGAGCGCGAAAATCTGTCCTATCGATAGGAACTTAGGACAATTCGCTACACTTCCCGAGAAGTATTGTGACTCACTGCGACACTCACGTATTCGTTTTCTTAGGAGCATCAGATAAATGACAACGAAACTTAAATGTAAAAGCAACGTAGAGCGAAAGTGGGCATCCACTTAGTTGTTACAATTTCAAGCCTACTTAAGCCGTTTGTGTTCTAATTTTTTTCCCAATCCTGCGATACTGTATCGGGCTTGCGTGATAACACGATAACAATGTGCCTGACATGCGCAGTGCGTAAACCGCGCTATCACGAAGGCTATATATATCAATGCCCTGCAATAAACTTTGTTCTTCTTGTTCTGGCCTTCATGCTGTCGAATGCCGTCATTGCGAACTGATACATGGTGTCAGAAGTGGCCAGTTGGGCAGGGCGTAGCTCGGAGCGCCATGGACCTGCTGAAGCCCCCGGAACCTTTGCAGCTCTCCGTTAACCTGTCGCAGAATTGGAAGCGGTTTAAGCAAAAACTGGAACTCTTCATCAAGGCGACCACGCCAAAGGACGACCCAAGAAGCGGAGCAGCGAAAGCTGCACTCCTGTTGAGCGTTGCCGGAGACGAAGCACTTGACGTCTTCAACACGTTTACGTTTGGTGAGCAGGAAGACAAGGAAGATTACGACACCCTGGTCCGGAAGTTTGAAGCATACTGTGCCGAGGTAAGCAATGAAGTGCATGAGCGGTATGTTTTTCGCTCGAGAAAACAAGAAGACGGAGAGCCGTTCGAAAGATTTATTAGAGACCTCAAGAAGCAAGCAGCGCAATGCAACTTCGAAGGACTGCACGATTCAATGATCAGGGATCAGATCGTCTTTGGGACGAATAATTCCAAACTGCGTGAAAAAATGCGGCGGGAAAAGAGCTTAACGTTGTTAAAGGCTGAAGAAATGTGCAGGGTAGCGGAATCAGTGGCACAAAGAAATCAGGTCTGGGCCAGGCCCGGTGACAGCATTGACTCCGTCTCTCGTAGTAGGGCATCGTGCCACCGCTGCGTAGACCGGCAAGAGACCAGTGCAGTAAACGGTAGTTCGTACCGGTGCAAGAAATGCAACCGACGGCACGAGCCGAGGCAGTGTCCTGCTTACGGAAAAAGATGCAACACTTGTCGAAAGCTGCATCACTTTGCGATTTGTTGTCCGGCCAGGGCGGTCGTCAACGAAGTCGGCGCACAGTTCAATGATGAGTTTGATGTTCTTGACGTCTGCATCGACAGCTGCAATACTGGTGATTGGACTGTCGAAGCCAAAGTTGGGGGTCGTAAAGCATTATTCAAGGTGGATACCGGAGCACAAGCAAGCCTCTTACCATTTTCAATATACCGCAAGTTGAAAACTGCCGAACTGAATCCTACGAGCTCTGTGCTTCGAGCATACAATGGAGGCATCATCACCAACTTCTGAACAACAGTCCAAACAATAACCGTTGGAGATGCTGCAACTGCAGTGAAATTCTACGTGGTGAAAAATGGACGTCGTGCAATACTGGGGCTTCACGCATGCGAAGCTTTAGGCCTTGTGCTGCGCACAGTGTCAGCACTTCTGCTGAGTACGAAGCGATCAAGCACTTCAGGCACGTCTTTGAGGGTTTAGGATGCCTAAAGCAACCATACAGCATGGTACTACAGACAGATGCTACCCCAGTCGTCCAGCCAGCGCGGCGGGTACCCCTGTCTTTGCGCCAACCGCTTCGCGACGAGCTTCAAAGAATGGAGAGAGCTGGTATCATCACAAAAGAAGATGGACCTACCGACTGGGTAAGCCCTTTGGTTTTGGTCAGAAAGAAAGACGGCAGTCTTAGGGTGTGCATGGACCTGAGAAGGATCAATGAGCATATAAAGAGGCAACACTACCAGCTTCCCAGGCGAGAAGATATTGAAGCAGAATTGACCGGCGCTTGCTACTTTAGTTGCCTAGATGCAAACTCTGGATTTCACCAGATACCCCTCGACGACGCAACATCAAAAATTTGCACTTTTGCCACTCCTTTCGGTCGATACCGTTACTTGCGCCTGCCGTTTGGCATTTCATCGGCACCGGAAGTTTTTCACAAAATGCTGAGTCAGATGTTTGACGGGCTGCCAGGAGTTCACGTGTATATTGACGACATTTTGGTGTGGGGCACTACACGTCAAGAGCATGATGAACGGCTAGTAGCAGTTCTGAAAGCTGCCGAAACAGCAGGATTGACACTAAACGCCGAAAAATGCAAGTTCGGTTTAACAGAGGTGCATTTTCTGAGTGACGTTATCGGACAAAAAGGAATTTCCCCGAACCCGAAGCTTGTGCGCAATCTGTTGGAAATGCCAACACCAAAAAGCAAAACCGATCTACAGCGCATGTTAGGAGTGATCAACTACTTCGGAAAATACGTGCCAGTGTTTTGAGAACGAACAGCGATGCTTCGAGCGCTTATCAAACCGCAAGTCGAGTTCGAGTGGACCGAAAACTACGCGAAGGAATGGAAATGCATCACGCAGGCACTTGCGACATCACCCTTGCTAGCAATATTTGACCGCAAAAAGAAAACAAAAATAACTTGCGATGCGTCCAAGGACGGCGTCGGAGCGGCGCTTTTACAGTGTCACGGTGGTCACTGGCGACCGGTGGCATATGCTTCACGAGTCTTAACACCACCGGAGCAGCGTTACGCGCAAATTGAAAAGGAGACGCTGGGCATTCTGTTCGGTTGCGAGAAGTTTCGTCAGTTTGTGTATGGACAGACGGTCATTATCGAGACCGACCACAAGCCACTTCTGTCAATCGCTGCTAAAGGAATTTGTGACATGCCTCCACGATTGCAGAGATTTTTTTAAGACTTCTCAGATATGACTATGTTCTACAGTACGTTCCAGGGAAGCACCTGGTCTTGGCAGACATGCTCTCACGATCGACTACACCCGAGGGTGTCGACAATGCTGGTGCCACAGAAGACGTCGAAGTTCACGCACTACAGCTCCTGAACGGCATGGTGACGGTAACAACGCAGCAAAAACTGGCAAAGGAAACTGCTCGTGACTGCTACTTGCAGACTGTCGTCAGCAACTTATCAGCAGGAAAACCAATTCAAGGTGAGCTGGAGCCGTTTTCATCTGAACTGTCCGTAATCAACGGAATTCTGTTCAAAGGAACAAAAGCTGTCGTACCGAGAAGCATGACACAAGAAATGCTAACAAGAATTCATGCCGGCCACCTTGGTTTAAACAAATGCAAAGAAAGAGCAAGACTTTTCGTTTTTTGGCCAGGCTTGAACAACGACATCGCAGTGCTTCTTCAAAACTGTTCTACATGCAGAAAGTTCGCGTACCAGCAAGCCAAAGAACCACTGATAATGCGCCCGGTGCCGCAGTGTGCGTGGTACAGGGTCGGAGCGGACATCTTTTATTTTGGGGGAAATTCTTACGTTGTCGTATATGATGCTCTTTCCAACTTCCCAGATGTCGAGAGGCTTCCAGACACAAGTGCAAGAAGTGTTGTTGCGGCTCTCAGTGCTATGTTTTCTCGATACGGCATTCCTATCGAACTGTGCACTGATAATGGAGCACAGTTTTCAAGCCAAGAGTTCGCAGCCTTCGCTAAAGAGTATGATTTTGCCCACGTCACGTCTAGCCCACACTACCCGCAGTCTAACGGCCTTGCCGAAAAAGGTGTGCAAATTGTCAAGCGGATAATGAAGAAAACTCACGACGCACGACACGACTTCTGGCTAGGCCTTCTGGCCTATCGATCAACGCCACTGATTGATGGTCAATCCCCTGGCGAGCTTCTTCAAGGCAGGCGCCTTCGATCTAGTCTCCCCGATTTTGGCGGTGTCAAGACTATCGAAGTCAAGAAGCACCGCCAGACGCCCAAAGGACAGCCGTTGCCTCCACTAGGTAAAGGTGACGTCGTCAGGTTGCGAGACACAACTTGGTCACAGAAGGGAAAGGTGGTTGGGGAAGCCGCCCCGAGGTCCTACCACGTTGTAACTGAAAGTCGTCGTGTTCTTCGGCGCAACAGGCGACACCTGCTTCATTCCAGCGAGCAGTATGCTGAAACAAGTGACGATGACACCGACGACGACTGCGCAGACGAAGCTGACCCAAATGCAAGGAACAGTCCAGGGAGTGTGCCACCGCAGCCTTCTGGCGCTAGAAGTGCAGCACCCCAGCAGCCTCCGGGGCTCTGTGACCAACATCTAGCCCACGGTGCCACGCCTTCAGCTTCGATTACCCATCCAGAGCAACCCACAAGTGTCATCAGTCTGAGGAGGTCGACTCGTACCGTGAAGCCTCCCCAACGTCTTCGTTATGACGCTGCTTTCAATCAGTTATCATGAACTTGAACCACTGTCTTGTGCTAATCTTGGAAGGATGTATCGGGCTTGCGTGATAACACGATAACAATGTGCCTGACATGCGCAGTGCGTAAACCGCGCTATCACGAAGGCTATATATATCAATGCCCTGCAATAAACTTTGTTCTTCTTGTTCTGGCCTTCATGCTGTCGAGTGCCGTCATTGCGAACTGATACAGACGACTTTTTTCGTTTTCTTTGATTCTGCTGAGTTGAAGGATATGTGCAGATCCCTGTGGGTTCGCGTCTTAATGAAGGTTAATATAAGGTGAGAAATATTACGACGAAAAGACTGTCGCTTAAGACATCCTTTTAGCTTGGCAAGACCTACGTAAAGACAAACTATTCAGGACGTACAGACCATGGTGACTGGTGCACAGCCCACTCAAACGAATGTAGTACTTCTTCCTAAGTAGATCACAGAGGGCATGCTACTACAAAACACAATAATGTGTGTGAGCAAAGGGCATATGAAGAAGCCTCCTTACACGTATATTTTAAGAATTTCTGAACTGAGTCAGCCCTGATATTCCTAACTAATCGACACAGAGAACTAGCGTTGTGTTCACAAGGTAGTGGGACAATTTCTTTTTTTTTAACTAACACAGAAAACGAACACTCCTAAGCTTCTAGTTGTAAAGCGCCTCTTTATGGATGCTTACCTGCCAAACCGAGCATTTACTTGCTTCCGTATGCGTACAGGAAGCACACTACATCCGCACCCTGTTTTCTGAATTTTGTATATCTCATCGAGTAAACTGATTGCGCGCAAGGTAGAAACAAAGCCGAGGCGTAACAAGAAGCAAAAAGTAAAAAAGTAGCCTTTCCAGGTCACAAACAAACATATTCGTAAAAAAGATGTCCTCCACCCTCCCTTTTGTTCTATTGTTTTCATTCGTGCTAAAGCAAGCTTCTTGTCTCCCTGTCTATATTACAATGCCTCTAATCTTTGAATATGGGTCAAAACGGAAGACTACAGCTTCCTCTTGCGCCATTTCAGTGCGGTTTGAATACTGCCCGCAATCGCGGATTTCGCCAAAGTTTGTCGGAAGCCACGCTGTGACTTTGAAGCGCTAAAGATAAGCAGGTGGCGACGCTCGGGTCACGCGGCTTAGCCAGTGAGGAGGCGACGTGGGCGCACGGCTGCAGCCAATGAGACAGAGGCTGTATCAAAGCTGCGGACATGTAGCGCGCACGGAGCGGACGCGACTCGCTCGCGCTCCCTCAAGCAGGGCTAGCGCACCTACTTAGTATTTTTTGTAGCGTAAGCTACACTACGCTGGTTGGAAGTTAGTTGGAAGGAGCTTCGCGTGGTCGCCCTTGTGGGGACGCCTTCGTCCCCTGCGTTCGCTTTCCCGTGTTAGCAAGAAGTGGCCGGATTCTTTTCGAGTAAAGGAAACTGATTTATTTTAAGATTTAAGGTTACAAGAATGAAATAACTGGATTATTGATACGTAGGAGGTTCGGCGGATCTGCAGAGTTGGGAGGGCCTCGCCGACGCGTCTCGTATCGTCGGCGCCTCTCGGTCATCTCTCTTTCCCAAGCTGCAGCGGTGGGGCTTTTATAGCCTGAGGAACGGTGGCCCCTCAGAACTGGCCAATCCAAAGGCAGCACTCGACGGCAGTCCGAAAGGACCAACCAGCGACCGCGCGGCCAACCGCTTCAAATTTTGCCGCGCGCGGTGGCGTCCGGGAGAGGAGGAAACGGCGCCTCGCTGTCTGGCCTCTTGCGACAAGTCCAGGCGTGTTGCTTGAAGATGCTTCTCCTTACGACTCCGCTGCCGTAAGGCGCAGCATCGTGGATTGTCAAGGGGGACGCTCGTCGGAGAAAGTTAGGATGCGGGGCGCCTCGTGGTCGCTGAGCGGGATCGTTAAATGTCCTGTGCTGGCGTGTTGGGACCGCGTGGCTCGTAAGAAATGTGAATGCTGACACGGCCTTTCCAAAATTTGCGCCTGTCCTCAGGCGCACGTTGTCGACAGCAATTCTTGGGCGAGCTGGGCGTTCTCCACCGCGTACCTTGTGGCTTGCGTCCAGCCCGTTCTAATACGCCTACGCTTCCATCTAGGGAGACGATGCGACTTGTGCGAAGTGCCGTGTTTGTCTCGTTCGTTTCGTTTCTTGGTACAGGGAGTCGGGCTTGTACCGTGGTGCTCACCGATACCACTGCGTCGTCGTTTCCACCTGGGGACGTGATACGACTTATGCGGACTGCCGTGTTTGTCTCGTCCGTAACGTTTCTTGGTCCAGGGAGTCGGGCTTGTACCGTGATGCTCACCGATACCACTGCGTCGTCGTTTCCACCTGGGGACGCGATACGACTTATGCGGACTGCCGTGTTTGTCTCGTCCGTAACGTTTCTTGGTCCAGGGAGTCGGGCTTGTTGGATCGTTCCGCATCCTGCCGCGCTTTCGTCGCGGTGCTGGCTTTATGGATGATCCAGCTCGTCTTGGCAATGGCTTCTGCATTGTAGTAACTGTAGCAGATGCGAAAGGTGCGCCGTGTCGTTGGAGGCACGTCTCGTGGCCAACTCGTGTCGGTAGTGGCTGCTGCACCGTAATATCCGTAGCTGGGGCGCGGGGTCCGTCGTGTCGTAGGGAGCCCGTTCCTTGGCTCGATCTCGGTGAAACCGGCTGCTGCACCGTAGTGTCCGTGGCAGGGGCGCGGGGTCCGTCGTGTCGTTGGGAGCCCTTTTCGTGGCCCGCTTGCGGCGGCACCTCGTGCTGCACCGTAGTGTCCGTGGCAGGGGCGCGGGGTCCGTCGTGTCGTTGGGAACCCTTTTCGTGGCCCGCTTGCGGCGGCACCGTAGTGTCCGTGGCAGGGGCGCGGGGTCCGTCGTGTCGTTGGCAACCCTTTTCGTGGCCCGCTTGCGGCGGCACCGTGTGCTGCACCGTAGTGTCCGTGGCAGGGGCGCGGGGTCCGTCGTGTCGTTGGGAGCCCTTTTCGTGGCCCGCTTGCGGCGACACCGTGTGCTGCACCGTAGTGTCCGTGGCAGGGGCGCGGGGTCCGTCGTGTCGTTGGGAGCCCTTTTCGTGGCCCGCTTGCGGCGACACCGTGTGCTGCACCGTAATATCCGTGGGAGGGGCGCGGGGTCCGTCGTGTCGTTGGGAGCCCCTTTCGTGGCCCGCTTGCGGCGACACCGCATGCTGCACCGTAGTGTCCGTGGCAGGGGCGCGGGGTCCGTCGTGTCGTTGGGAGCCCTTTTCGTGGCCCGCTTGCGGCGGCACCGTGTGCTGCACCGTAGTGTCCGTGGCAGGGGCGCGGGGTCCGTCGTGTCGTTGGGAGCCCTTTTCGTGGCCCGCTTGCGGCGGCACCGTGTGCTGCACCGTAGTGTCCGTGGCAGGGGCGCGGGGTCCGTCGTGTCGTTGGGAGCCCTTTTCGTGGCCCGCTTGCGGCGGCACCGTGTGCTGCACCGTAGTGTCCGTGGCAGGGGCGCGGGGTCCGTCGTGTCGTTGGGAGCCCTTTTCGTGGCCCGCTTGCGGCGGCACCGTGTGCTGCACCGTAGTGTCCGTGGCAGGGGCGCGGGGTCCGTCGTGTCGTTGGGAGCCCTTTTCGTGGCCCGCTTGCGGCGGCACCGTGTGCTGCACCGTAGTGTCCGTGGCAGGGGCGCGGGGTCCGTCGTGTCGTTGGGAACCCGTTTCGTTATCTGCTTGCGGTGACACCGGCTGCTGCACCGTAGTGTCCGTGGCAGGGGCGCGGGGTCCGTCATGTCGTTGGGAGCCCGTTTCGTTATCTGCTTGCGGTGACACCGTGTGCTGCACCGTAGTGTCCGTGGCAGGGGCGCGGGGTCCGTCGTGTCGCACCGTGGAGTCCACAGCAGGGACGAGTGGCCCTTCGTGTCGTTGGGAGCCCGTTTCGTTGCCGGCCCGTGTCGACAGTGGCCGCTGGTCCGTGCTGTCACTCGTATCGTGTGACACTTGTCGTTGAGCAAGAAGCCTCCGCAGATGGTCTCTCTCGGCCAGCAGTCTTTCGAATTCCGCCCTCTCGGCTTGGCGGCGAGCGTTGTCGTCCATGATCCGCGTCACGAGGTCGTCCTTGCGGCCGCTGTACGAAAGTCCTCGGCATCGGAGCTCTTCCACCAGTTGCCGTTTCTTCAAGGTGGTCAGTGCGTTGCGTGCTGCCGATGCCAGAAGGGACAGGAACTCCAAGCTCACCGTCGGCGTCCTGCTGGGCTCCACGCTGTCGACTCGGTCTTCGTTCAGGGGTGACGCCTCTGCAGATCCTGTCGACTGCGCCATGTTAGCAAGAAGTGGCCGGATTCTTTTCGAATTAAGAAAACAGGTTTATTTTAAGAGTTAAGGATACAAAAATGAGATAACTGGATTATTGATACGTAGGAGATTCGGCGGATCTGCAGAGTTGGGAGGGCCTCGCCGACGCGTCTCGTATCGTCGGCGCCTCTCGGTCATCTCTCTTTCCCAAGCTGCAGCGGTGGGGCTTTTATAGCCTGAGGAACGGTGGCCCCTCAGAACTGGCCAATCCAAAGGCAGCACTCGACGGCAGTCCGAAAGGACCAACCAGCGACCGCGCGGCCAACCGCTTCAAATTTTGCCGCGCGCGGTGGCGTCCGGGAGAGGAGGAAACGGCGCCTCGCTGTCTGGCCTCTTGCGACAAGTCCAGGCGTGTTGCTTGAAGATGCTTCTCCTTACGACTCCGCTGCCGTAAGGCGCAGCATCGTGGATTGTCAAGGGGGACGCTCGTCGGAGAAAGTTAGGATGCAGGGCGCCTCGTGGTCGCTGAGCGGGAGCGTTAAATGTCCTGTGCTGGCGTGTTGGGACCGCGTGGCTCGTAAGAAATGTGAATGCTGACACCCGCAACTCATTAATTCTCTAATTAATTCATTAATTCTGTGTGGTTAGCTACCCCGCAACGCACTCCCTTTAGTTGTGTTAATTTAACTAACTGGGGAGGGTGCTCGCGTCGCAGCGACACCAGCGCCACGGATGGCGTTTTGCTGCGCGCGGGGTTGAGAGACGGTTCTCTTTGGCTCGGCATCGGGAAAGCACACGGACGTGTCGCGGGCCGCTCCGCTCTTCGTCGACGGGCGCCTCGTGGTCGGAACACGCTCCCGCCACTCAGTCCCGTCCGGCCTCGGAGCTTTTCCCTTGCCCTAGCGTGGGCGAACTTTCGCTCGTAACCGTGCTGATCAGTCGGACATCGTCGATTCCGCAGTGTATTTTGTTGCTAGCTGGCGTTATTGTTGTTACAGCAATAAATGCCTTGTTTGTGTCAGCTGGTGTGCCGTTCCTTTGTTCCTGCAGAGCAAGGCCCACCGTGGTCGACGTGCGCTCGGTAGCGCTCGAGACCACGGGGTGGGGTCCGCGTGACTTTGAACTGAGTCAGCCACGGTTAAGCGGGGAGAACAGATTTATCTCCCCAATTTAAACCCCACACCCTCGCCGCCGCCGCCGCCGCCGGCGCGCGCGCTTCTCTCCGACGCTCCGCAGGTAGGCGCATTCCAGAGGCGTGTCGTCACAGTCTCGGCAGACGCGCCGGAGCAGCGTGCGCCCGCCGCTGTGTCTACGGCTTCCGCGCGCTCCTGCGCATGCGCGAGGAGGGCGCACCGTGCGTATATAATGCGCGGGATTTGCGGTTGATGCAGTGCGCTCTACATAGAGGTTAAGGAGAGTCGAGCCGCTGCCAGTAGGCGGAGAAGACTGGAAAACCTCAATTTCTCAGGCCCCGAGGTCGTCGCTTGGCAGTTAGCCGATTACGCTAAGTATATCCTGGCATAGCAGAGCTAAGCCGCTGCCAATTTTTAGGTCGTCTGAAGCGGCCGTTTTAACCCATAGGAGTGCCTTTTACCCAAGTTTCGTTGCGGCCTTTCATCGAAGAAGCGAAACATGTCGCAACAAACAAAACTGATCGAATTTGTGCCGAGGCCTCAGCCCTTTATTCGCAAATATGATGGGGAAAACAGTATCGCAGCGTCGTACCATGAGCGTTCAAGAATTCCGTTATAAAATGACAGGATATAATCTCGCTATATTGAACCAAACTATAACGCACGTGCGGCATAATGAAACATTTTCCAAACAGAGCTTTCAGGGTGTTTTGGAGGGTACTCTTTTTATATGCAGTATTCTTGGAGTTGGTTGCAGTCTAAGAATTGTCTATGAAAAGTGGTGCTGTATTAAATTTGTCACCCTTTCTCTTGGCTGATGATTTTTGAAGGTTTGAAAGCTGGCTGCTGCATGTCATTAATAAATGCCGCTAGTGTCACCGATACGACATTGTTTTCTCAGTGTCATTTTGTTGTTGAACAATTATTTATGCACTTTTTGTTCTTGTAGTTAATGCTCCCTAAAGCACTTTCGGTCTCAGAAGCTCACCACTGTTTCGGCTCTCATAAGTGTCCATGCACTCTGAGTAAAACGGCAGTAAGCTGTCGTCCTCTAGCGCACTCTCTTTTATAAATGGGAGTGCGCCAGGTGACAGCTTACTACCTTTTTGCTCCCATATAGTCTAATTAATATTCACAGTGTGTATTATCAATTCGATGTAGCGGCGAAGGGCATTGTGAAGGGCCAGGTTTGAGCAGAGAAAAGTTCAGTCCATTATATGCTTTTCATAAAAATATCGCATTGGAATACCCTTGTCATGTTGCCCATTCCAGGGAAAGGAAAAGTTTGGCCACTCCACAGACTTGCGAGTAACAACCACTTCCGCTTCCGCGCATACGATTGGTGAACTGCCGTTCTTGTTAGACGCTTTACAGCGCGGGAGCATGGGCGCCGCCATATTTGGTCACATGACCATTCCGCCATCGCTGGCCTTCGGCCCTTCTCGTTTCGACGGCTGCCGGCGCGCTGGTGCCCGGCTGCAAGACGCTTCTCCGGCTCTCGTTGTGGATAACGAGCTGCCGGACGCCACAAAAATTTCTTGTGAGTGCGCATAGAACGTGTTAGTGCTGGAAAATGTTTGCTTCAACCAACTGATTTACTCGTCTCCTTCAGACTGCCTGCATCGGCTCGAATGTGTCGGCATACCGCGGTCAGCTACCTGCGCGTTCATATTTATTCAATCAATTCACCACGTAACGATATTTGTGGACCGCATAACTTGTTGTCGAACTGCAGATTAAAAGCGGGCCAATTCCGGAAAGCGTGCTTTTTAGAGCTGATATTTTTGCCGAATGGAGGAATATGTATTCACAGCTATCAAGAACGTTCGCTGCGTGTGAAAGTCCGCGTGCGTGTGATCGCCGGCCGATTGTCCAGATATTTACTTTATCCTCCGTTAACATTTCGGCTTCCAAAGGAAGAGTATGGATCTTTTTCAAGGACCCCTTCAGAAGCTCAGCGACGTTCGACCGTGCTCTCTTGCTAAGTAAAACTGAAAACTGCTCGGAGTTCAGCACCCGCAGATGTAAGCATCCGGAATGAGCTGGAATATTCGAAGTCCTGTACTGATAAATTTTCCCGCGGTCCTGTGTATTAGCGCACTTCTGTAGAGCTTTGCACTGGGTGACAGAATTGGATATTGAAGCGCCTCCTTTGAGAACTTTTGCAAACGCTCAGTTGCTGCTTCCACCGCGATAGCGTTAAGTACGCACGACAGTTTAGTGAGCACTGTGCCGACGCCGAGGAAGCACTTATTGCATAGGTCGAAAACGCACCGATCATTCGATGTATTGGATCACTGTTTATCGATGGTGAGAAAGGTTACAGGCATAGGTACGCTCGTTCTGCCATTCCCGCAGGTACTGCTGGCGTTGAAATAAACTGGCGCGCGGCGTTTGTGATATGTCTATTTTTTCGTGGAACAACACATTAACATTCTGTTCTGCTTGGAAGCAGCATGAACTCGCAAGACAGCTCCTCCAAAAACGGCGGTAATTGTTTCGCGGTTTCCTTTATGTGACAAGCGCGTCTATTTTTCCGACTCTACACCACAGGGATATCAGATCTAGATATTAATTTAACAAACAGCTAAATTAATTTAAACAATACGCATGACATCCGTATCACAGCTGGGTTGCTTAAGAGTCACTTGACGTTCGTACACAAGCTGCGCAACAGCGTTTCACAAAGCGCGGCGATGCTGCTGACGCCGGCTTTGAAGGCCAGAAGTGGCGGACTTCCTAGTGGCGCCATCTGTCGTGGACAAAGCAAACTGCTCTCTGTAAACGGTCTATAAAGGCGCCCGCGGCGCGACCGGGAATACCTTAAATCTACAATATTGTTTGATGATCGATCTGATGTGATTTTTGCTTCTTTCGGTGCTACATTTTTAGCCTGACGATGGCAACAAGATGGATGCATCAGTCAATGCCCGGATCACTTCAAACTGCATGCCCTATAAAACTGACGAGGAACACTATCCAGGCTTTCGGCGCCTTTAGGCGCTTTCTTGTGCCCGGAAGAAAACAATGCAAAAGTCTTTGTAACGCGCCGGTGCACAGCCAGTCGCATGTGAAAACCGCGGCTTTTTCATACAAGTATATGATCGTTCAAGTAGAAATCAAGTGACTGTGTTTGGTAAAACTTCTTTTGAGTTACAAACGTGCGCAGTGTTGCGCTATAGTTACAATGATGTTGCAGATATATTGAACTTTTTTATTTTGAGTTACAAATGCGAGCAGTGTTGCGGTATAGTTACAGTGACGTTGCAGATATACTGAACTTTTTTCTTTTGAGTTCCAAATGTGCGCAGTGTTGCGGTATAGTTACAGTGACATTGTAGATTACTGAACTTTTTGCCAAGTTCCGAGTACTGCAGCAATGCTTTAAACATTTCGACAGGCTAGCTTGAGCTAGATGAAGCTGAGGGGAGCATCACTCCTCCCTGGGGTCCGATGGTGGTGCAAACTTGCCTCGCCATTGCAATGAATGTGGCTGCTATCCTTTATTCAGCAATGTCACCATTCTTGGTAGAGGCAAGGAAAAACAGGAGCGGGAAATACTGGAAGCATATCATATCGGATTGTTAGGCTCTGATTGTATAAGCACAACCTCGGTGCGCTTGCTTGAAAAAGAATTTGCTTTTTTAGGTCGTCCACGATAGATGGCATTTCTTGTCTTTGTCTCTTTTGGAAAAAAAAAAACAAAAAAAAACCAGTCGTTGTGGTGTGTACACTCTTCTTGTCCGTCGTCTTGTGTGACTGGTTTTTTTCGTTTACAATGTACCAACTGGCCCGCATTTCAACCCTTCTGCAAGCTGATTTACTCATTTCCGCTGAACCTGAATTCAGACGCTTGTCAAAGGGACAAATTCCCGAAACAGCTTCAAGAAAGGCACTTCGTGAAATGCCGGCACTCATTGCTAGCCAATGATGAAGGACACCGGTGAAATAGCGAAGATACCTGCCATGCTGAAACAGTTTAAATGAGCGAAAAGTCCGGTAGATTTAGTCTCTGATCTGCTTACGCAGACAGTAGCTTCCAGAACGCTCCTCGCACTAAGAGAATGAGCATAAAATCATTTAACTCGGCACGGTCTGGATTTCCGGGTTCAAGTTGATATCGTAACCACTAAAGAAAAAATAAAATAGCAGAGGCTGCCATTTATTGTCTACACACACATACAAAAATTTCAGTGTCACCGTCCGCTCCTCAATGATATGAAATTTCCAGACACGAGAAGGATGCACCACAGAACTGCAGGCTGAGGTTCAGACCTGCCTGCTGTGTGAAGTTTTTCCTAGCTAAACACAGGAACTACTTATACGCCTGGACCTTTGATAAAATAGTATGAAGCACAAGGAAGAGTAAAAAGCTGTGTCTTAATGCTGTGCATCAGAAATGACATAAGGTGGTTGCGACATAATCGCCGAATGACGTTTGTATGTGTTATCATGTACTTAGGGGAATTAGGTGAGGCGAAATGTGTAATTTCATCCTCTCCTTGAAAGAAACAGTATTAGAGAACGACTTGCAATGTGGATGTGAAGGAATGGAACATGAGTAATGCTTATCTGTTAAACGTCATCCTTGAAGGCTTCAGAAGCGGTCACTCCACATACAGGGCCTGTGAGCATTGACACCGGCAAGAAAGGCAAGGCTTTCTATACATTGTTGGCTTTCTTACCGATAGGAAGTCGGTTGGATTAGCTACTATGAAGTGCGCTAAAGTCACCACGCTTCGCTCATCAAACATCTTAAAGATGATGTTTTAACTCACGTCGTACCCTGTGGCGACTACTGCGATGTTTACGTTCTTTGTGACCCCATCATATGACTAATTGTCTCCGCGCTCCCGTTCGATCCTATTTTAATTATTGCTCCGTTATGCTTGAAACGTAATTAAAGCTCTGCTGATAGAGTGGAGTAGCCGACTTTTCAGGTTTGAAACCTAGAAGCGATTTCTAACTTTCTTTGTCGAATAGGCAAATTATTTGATATTTCTTGTCAAAAACGATGCCATGAGGGCCCATTCAGAGATAGAACATGCTAATTAGCTGGCTACAGCACAGACGCGTATGGGACACACCACCCACAAGAATTTCACTAAAAGTGCGTGCATCAGGCAGAGTTTTCCAGTGCCAATTTTTCGTTATCTGCGCGCCACTATAGCCGGTTTTCAGATACAAAAAAGGATGCCGCTAAAGCTTTCTCTTCTTCCTTTTTTTTTACCGAAGTACATGTTGAGCAAACCGCGCCACAGAAAAATTTGCGTGCTGCGTCAACAAAATAAGAGCCGTGGGCAATTAGCGGCGCCTGTCGAAAACACCGGCAGTACAAAAATGGAATTTTTCCTTTCAGCTGCTGGTACTTTGATGCTATCTTGCTGAAGCGAACGCAATTGTAGAGTGTGTTGTTTAGCAATGCGCCGGACTTTACTGAAGCCTTAATGAGGCTGTTAGTTTTGCTTTTGTGCTCGTTATTTTTATCAGCCAAGGTATCAGGGCATCAAACGTTGTTAAAAGCGCCTCGAAGCTGTCTTTCTGGCAGAGAAGCCACTAGGCGCCTCTCAGCTCCTGACAACTACAACGAAAAAAAAAATGGATCGAGTCATTGGCCGCCCTGAGGTGCCGGTCAATGACCAACTAAGCTAAAAAAATTGCAATGGTAAACCCTCGCTTTGCTATCACTGCTAGCCTTTTCCTGTCGCTTCTTTATAATATGAGGTGCAAAAATTGGCCGTCAAACAAGAGCTGGTAAGGAGCGATAAATATAAAAGCTATTTCCTGCTCTTAAGTCTCAACGCAGAGTCATTACAATGCGCATTTTTTCTTTGCCGGTCGACTTGTCAGCGCCGAAACGTTAGGCATCACACTGGAATAAAAATATAACAACGTTAAATTTTCATGGCACTACAGGGAGGAATTCTCAGTTGCTGATGTTATGGATATTTTTGTTTTCTATTCAACAGCAGAAAGGATGAACGCAAACTTAATGCGTGATAAGGGAAATTGATAACAGTAAAAAAAATTAACAAGAGAATATAAACCTTGCTGAGGCGGATTCAACCCAGCGGAAACGAATCAATTTCATGCTGGGCTTGAAAAATTGGAGAAAGAACGATCTTCCTCCGGGAAACCGTGGCGTATACCCGGTGGCTTTTGGCGCCGCTCGAGGACGTGAAGCTGTACGGTTGTCGCCAACATGGCCGATGCTGCCCGGGTGTTTCTGCACAGTACTTTCTTTGCGACAAAAAGGACATAAAAAATCTCAAGAAATAGCTGCCCGAGCAAGCTTGGAGACATTCCCACATTTTAATGGTCTGTTCACGGACTGTGATTGGAAACAAAAGAGTAAAAAGAGTTATCCATCTTCGTGGCCTGAAGTTTTCTTTCTCGATTTATTTAAAAAACATCAAAAACAGACAAAAATTTGAGGCGCGTGTGACATATGATTAAGTACCCGGGACACTGTTTATTGCGAAGCCTACCAAATACTGCCCTTTTTGGCTTTTTGAAGAAGGTTTAAGGAGGTAAGAGCACCACTAAAACATCTTGGTCTCGCATCTCCTACATCGTGGACGCCTTTTGCTAGCAAGTTACAATAAACAAGAACAGATATTTTCGATTGAAAACTACGCCAAGCTCTCGGTTGCTACATCATAGTTGCAGGCGAGTAAGATTTTGCTTAGTGAACAATTCCAAGCGCATATACTAAAACTGTCCATTGTGTCCAAAACGAAGAGGCCACTTGAAGCTCATTTTAATCGGTGCCGTCCGACGTGAATTGTGAGATACTCTTATGGAAGTATTGAAGGTAATAGTCCTTTCTTCTGGTAGGCAACAAAATATTTATTTGAAAGTGTTTCCTTCGATCGCATTGAACAGTTAAGACTACCAGAGAGAACCAATAGGAAAAGCTTATGATGATCGAAAAAACGTTAATAGAAAACAAGAACGCAAGGCTGCCGTTGGGTGATCTACAGATATATTGATTATTATAGAGAAACCTTACAATATATAAAAAAATTGCGTTCTTAAACGGTTTCCCGCTGAAAGCTGCTTTTTGTACAGAATTACGGGTTATGTTCGTGTTGTAGCGTAGTAAAATATACTTGATTGATGACATCTACTTTATGCTAACGTTTACTGATGGCTGGAGACTACGTTTTCAAGAGATGGTCACTATAACCCTGTCACAACCAGACTTCTCAGGTGATGCATATCTTACAGATAGATTTAGGCTAAATTGCGGCGAAGATTACAAAAAAATAGCTAAAGTTCACATTTTATTTCACCCCGTTTTGTTAGCAATCTTGAACTGACTTCTGACTTTCTGGTGGAGGGTGAGCTGTTCAAAAACTGAATTTACTTGCTAGTTTCACTGCGTTAGAAATATTCCTCCTTCCTCGAAAAATCTGTGCGTGTGAGTGTGTCTGTGTGCGTGCGTGTGTGTGAGTGTGTGGCTGTGTGCTCGCGTGCGTGTCATGTGTGTGCGCGCGCGTGCGGGCATGTCATGTGTGTGTGCGTGCGCGTGTGTGCGTGTGTGCGTGCATTTGTGTGTGTGTGCGCGTGCGTGCGTGTGTGTCATGCGTGTGTGCGTGCGAGTGTGTGTGTGCGCGCGTGTGTGTGCGTGCGTGCGTGTGTGTGCGTCCACTGGACGAAGCACGCTCTGGTGGATGCCTCTCCGGGCAGTATAAGTATCAGTAAAAATGCATCTCCCACTTACAACCACCGCGACCCTCCAGAAGGCCTCCACCCATTAGGAGCCCACGCAGAAGCGGAACGACAAAGCGAGAGCGAAATCCATTTCAAGAGTGCAATGGGAAAGCGGCCAATGTAAAAGTGAAATTCACATCCAATACAGCTGACGCAGATTTTTTTGCATCACATCGTATGAATGCCTGTGCATTTTTCTGTACTATGACCAGTGCAACCTGTCCTGCGGAGTAATCGGAATATGTTTGCTTTTACTTTGAATAAATAAAAAAACGCGATGACAATTCACTTAGTCACTATTACCAGAGATGGACGACTTCATGAGGCGACCTTACGAGGTGCACCGCAAAATGAAAAAAGTCCTCAACCTCACTAAGTTAGGTAACTATGAGGTTTGGTCTGCGACGGCTCGGAATGTTGTGGTTGAGGTGAGCCAATCGCATCTCATCACACGTGAGTTTGAATTTGAGTGTGGTCGTCATTATGTGAAGCTGTCTTGTGAAGCCGATACTTTTCGGAGTTACCGTCACTTACTTCGACCAGCGGCTCTTCCGAAGCGGAGGTTAAGGCGACCGCCAAGTGGTGCAAAGAAACTTTCGTCTAGTTTACTTCCGTTTGGAAGATTGGATGCCACGGCGCGCTCCTAGCTTTCGGCGGCTCCACTGTGATCTCCCTTCAGCTCAAGCCTACAAACCACACTCCCCGCTGGTGTTCTCGGAAGGACCGCTGCTGCTATGGCGCTCCCCTCCCGCCTTTCGCCTTCCTGTTGGCGTAGAGTCCGCTTGAGGCCTGCCGCGTGCCCAAGCGCAGAGGCGTGCTACCTGGTGGCTTCAAGTACCTGATGCCGCAAAAAAATGAAAAAAAAGATGTTGAGCCATACAAGCCGCACGTAAGTCCCTGGCTGAGCGGATGACCCTAACCAAGCCTGATCGTCGCGTTCGTGCCCGTTTCTGGCACTGCCATGACGGCTCCTGCTCTGAGTTGACTAAAGAGGATCGCGTGGTACAATTAACTTCAAGTATTGAACTGCATGTATTAACTGCGTGTATGAAAATTAACGGCATCCAAATGTGAGGTTGAGTAAGGTCTCAACCTCACTATTGTCGCTAGTTGCCTCTGGAAAATTGAGATGAGGGCGCCCGAGGAGATTTCGACCTCAAATGATAGGGTTGAGGTTGAGTGAAGTCAAGAAATTTTTTTTAAAGATCAGGTGAGGTCTAGGTCTTTGCGGTGAAATGCCGACCTGTGCTACTAACAGCTTCAGAGAAATATGTGTGGGGACGCGTTGAGCCAAGGTGAAAAAAAATTTTCCTTAAGGGGAATCAAAAAAAGAAACCTGCTATAACAATGCATCTCATCGTTGTCTTGACTTCATGGCGTTCAGAATGCAACGAATTTACTTACCTAATTATTTGGATATTGATTATTTCTTCATTAGTTTATCGCAAGAACCATTTCAAAAAATAGAATGGCATGGAAGTTAGCAATGAAAGAATACACAAAGTGCGTACCATTGATTACATTGAAGTACATCATCGAAGAAATAGAATCAAGTGTGAAACGAAAGTAAAAAAGTAATTGCTTAAGCACTATGCTTGAGTTTGTGTATAATTGTATGTAATGTAATCGTGGTCAGTCACGGTCGTTTATGTTTTGTTTTCTTAGTGATAGATATCGTCATTACAAGCAGTGCTTGAGTAGCTAAATGTAAACAAGATAAGGGGAAAATTAAGGGGGCCCACTGAAGCAGCACTGACGCTTACAGGAACGTTGATGCATCAAATTACAACGAAATTTTTCGTCATAAATTCCACTTAACGGAGAATAAGGCAAGGCAAATGAGGAATCACAGCTACAACCAAAGCCTGTGTTATGCAGCACGCAGGATTGGTTTCTCCACCACTACTCCCCGTGCTGCTTAGACGAGCACCACACCTTACATCGTGTTTCAGTCTAAAACAAGTCGCAAAAATCTGAAAACAGCGCCTGTTAGCAGTCGTTCTTCGGAGCATAACAGCTTAAAAGACGCATTGATATCAGTGACGTTTTCGCTCGCTCGAAGGGCAAGTTGGCATGTTTCAGAATTCGACGAACTTAAATGGAACGAATATGTGACAAATGCAGGCAAAGCATGCCAAGCGTTTGTGAGCAACCATTTCAAATGGTGGCTTAATCGCGGAAAAAAGACGCGGTGGCGTTAAATTTTCTCTGCAGTACGCAGTGGCGAGCAGGGGCCTCACGAAGACGTCATTTACGGTGGCACTACATTTCGAACGCAGAAACGTATGGTGGAACAAAGGAAGCCAGCCCCACCAAATGGAAAGCCCTCGAGGTGTTGTTTCGCGGCGTCAGACAACGCAGGGCAGCCTGTGGGCGAAGGCAGCGGAAATCTGCAATCTAGGTAACAACAGTGTCATAATGAGCTTCTTCGCGCTTTTTCGACGTGGTGAGCAGAAGCCTGAATATCCTAGCGCAAATAACCTTGACATGCTTTATCTAGAAGCTTCATACATTAGATTCTTCTAAGTATCGTCGAATTCTATAAAAATATTTTCACCTTCCCTTAGAGAAGGGATGACACTAAAGGAAAGGGCACTCGTTTAAGATGCACAAGGCCACTTGTTTCGCAGTGACTCTTGTGAGATTCCGAGAGAGCAGAGCTTTGGTTTGGTGTATGGGCGTTTAACGTCCCAAAGTTACTCAGGCTATGAGGGGCGCCGTAGTGAAGGGATCCGGAAATTTCGACCACCTGGTGATCTTTAACGTGCAGTGACAACGCACAGTACACAGGCCTCAGAATTTCACCCTCATTGAAATTCGACCGCCGCGCCCTAGATCAAACCCGCGTCTTTCGGGCCAGCAGCTGAACGGGGCTGAAATGTCTTTTCAGCTCCTTTGTTTTGGTCGGCGCTATCTACTTTCATCATGTATTATATATACATTGGTTATTGTTATTAAATGCGGCCACAGAAGACAGCAATTTCTTAATTGTATACAGATTTTTTTGCTCCAAAATTATTATACCGACATGAAACATGCCTTATTCTTGACTGCAGGTCACATCGATGTCCCGAATCGGGGTGACGCGTCCCCGACAGATGAAAGGGAACGCTTTCATGTGCAGGTTCGAAGAAAAAACAAACGAATCAAACAAAACAAAACGAAGCTGTGTTTATATTTTAAAGGAAAGAAGCCAATAAAAGAAACGAAAACATCAAGGAAAACACACACTAGACACGCGTACAACACTACGGATAAAAAGGAGAGAGTTCACCGGATACAAAGCGTCCCAGGTGGAGCGGGAATGCCTTGCAGACAGCACAGACGCGGGTTGTCGACTTGCGATGCGTCGCTGGCGTTGCGTTCAGGGAAGCGGTGGTAAAGCACCAGGAGATGAGGAACGGAGATGGACACGGGAGACGCTGACGAACTCCTGTCAGCCGCTCCCAAGAACTGCATGGGCAGCTGCAGCAGGAAAACCGTAGCCAGGCCCCGTCGACGGCGTTCCGATACACCGTAGACCTATGCAGCCTATCCAAGGAAGCCGTGGCAGCAAAGTGGCGATCGCAGTAGGCCTGCGTCGTTGATTAAAGGAAAGTCCACGGCAGCCCAGACCCGAAGTCTGACGGCTGCCACCTCCACGTATGAATGAGGCTCAATGGTTTTGCGTCGATGATCCAATGGAAGTCACTGGCAGCTCGGATCCAACGTCCGACAGCTGCCACTTCGACGCTTGAATGGCCAGACTTGTGGTGCGGTGTCTTCTTCTACACCTCGGTTTTCTGACACGTCAGCTATCCGCTCCTCGTGCCTGCCTCGCGCACACCCTACGCACGCGCACATGCGCAACGCGGGGCTGGCACGCACGGCGCTCCGCTGTCCGATGCACCACTGCCAACATGCCACGTTCCAAAAATCCCTCGACAGTGTGGTGTGCACATCACAGTCGACTTGAAGGACAACCAAGCAGCCGATGCCATCGCTCGAGGCCACACAAACCGAGCTGCAAATAGTGAACGCGAACCCATACCGGCCCCTCAAACGTACTGCGCTATCCTGGAACATCTTTGCGGAGGCTGCATGCGGTAACCTCACTCGAGGCTAAGTATGGGATTCACCCGACACAATATCAAAGCGCATGCCCCTCGGGAGGGGGGGGGAATAAACCGATCCAGTATCGCACTACGTGGGGCTACCAAAGCATAACGGCAGCTATCACATTACAGAACGCTACAACGGAGCAGTCGGTGGCGGCGCTGTCCGCCTAAAGCCTGGAAGAGCAACGAAAGCTCATCGACCGAGCCAAGATCGACGTAGCAGTCGCAGGGGCCCTGGACTAAGGGCTATAGAAGTTTTTCTCACTCTCTTTCTCGTAGCAGAAAAAAAGACCAAACACATTGCGTTGCTCATGCTTTCTGTTTTGGCTTTCCAAGCCTTTTCTCTCGAAACTGAGTAAGCAACAATTAGAGACTTTTAGAGGAGACGACCCAAGCTTAGAGGCCTCCTATTCGCGACTAGTCGACAAGTGACTAGTCGAGTAGTGGTGTCGACTAATGAGAGATTTAGTATAGGGCAACGGCCGCATATAGATAGCCACTCGCTCCGCCATTTCGGCTAGATAGTAGAACGCTTAACTATAAATACCTCACACGAGGTCTGTTAGAAAAGTATCCGACTTTATTTTTTTTTTTTGCGAACACCTGATGAATATGAAACAAGCGCGCGTGCACCAGCCGACGTTGAACCTTCGTGCAGATGTACGAATATTTTCCGGCCTGCCGATAGCGTCAGTCGCTGGGACGCAGCGTTTGAGTGAGGCAGTGCGCAGTGCTCTCGTCGGTTTTTTATTACAAGGAAAATGGCGGAGCGACAGGAGCAGCGCTACTGCATCAAATTTTGCCAGACACTGGATGAGAACCGAGTGGAAATTGTTCGGAATATTTAGTGCGGCTATCAGTGAAGATACTATGAGCAGCACACAAATTAAACAGTGGTACAATTGGTTTAAAGGTGGCCTCACATCGGCGGAGAGCGAGCCACGCTCCGGTCGGACATTAACATGCCGAAATGACCAGGTCATTGCCGAAGTGAACGCTGTGGTGATGCGGGACCGTCGTGTGACTATCCGAGAAACTGTGGAAGAGGTGGACATCAGCATTTTTTCTGCACATTCCATTATCCCCGAAGATTTGGCCATGGAGAGAGTTGCGGCGAAATTCGTGCCGAAGCTGCTCACGGCGGAGCAAAAGCAGCTGCGTGTCGAAGTCTCGCAGGACATGCTAGATTCCACAAACAGTGACCCCGACTTCATAAACACCACAATCACTGGTGACGAGTCTTGAGTGTACGGGTACGACCCGGAAACCAAATCCCAGTCGTCACAGTGGAAGCATTTCATGTCACCGAGACAAAAGAAGGCCTGCCAAGTGCGCAGCAATGTCAAAGTGATACTGACAGCTTTCTTTGACTCCCTCTGTGTGGCACACCACGAGTACGCACCCTACAGGGTCAAACAATGACCAAAGAGTACTATAGGGACGTCCTCCGTCGCCTACGTGGTGCTGTGCGACGCAAGGGACCGGAGTTGAGGTCAACAGGAAATTGGCGCATCCATCACGACAATGCTCCTGCACATTCCTCGCACTTGATCCAGACTTTTTTTGTAAAAAACCAGACTCTTGTAGTTCAACAGACTCCTTAATCTCCTGATGTGGCCCCCTGCCACTTCTGGCTGTTTCCGAAAGTCAAGAGGACATTGAAAGGAGCGCGATTTCAGACAAGGGAGGACATTATGGCTGCACCGACCGCTGAGCTAAACTCCCTTCCGAAAGAGGCCTTTTCGGAATACTTCCAACAATGGCAGCACCGCTGGGAGTAGTGTGTGGAGTCCCAAGGCGACTACTTTGAAGGTGATTAGGTTTGCAATGCTCCAGTTATGCCAGTTTTTTTCTTCGGCCAAAGGTCGGATACTTTTCTAACAGACCTCGTATTTATTCAATTCGCACTTTTATTCATGGCTACATTGGTAAAAGCAGCAATAAATAATAAATAGCACGCTATTACATGGCACTCAAATTTTATCAAGCTCTTTTTTTTAAGGGGAGCAACACGAATCAGTTTAAAGACCCAGCGCTTTTTGATGATGGTGCTCCTCAGTCACCAAACAACCGCTGTACATCTCCAGAAGCAACCTTAAAGATTGCGGCGTTTTGTCGCTATAATTTTGTTGTGCGCTCATCTTTAGACAAATAAGAAGCTGCGTGCACCATTTAGTTGCCGCGAAGACAAGACGAAATGAAGCACAAACGATGAATTTTGAGGTGAGGAGAGTGGCTGGGCGGATGGGTGGGTAGATGTTCGGAGTGTCCTTTTTGAAACGGGATGGTGGCTCAGGACGAACTGACGGGCTAGTTGGTTACACACCTCAAAATTTCCGAGCGCACGAGAACCAAACGAAGACTGACAGAAAGGACACACACCACAAAGCGCCGGCGCTTTGTGGTCTGTGTTCTTTCTGTCAGTCTTCGTTTCGTTCTCGTGCGCTCGGAAATTTTTGGATGGTGGCCCTCTGTCCCTTTCTTGCGTTTCCTTCTCCCCTGCCTGTTTCTTTTTATTTCCTCTTTTTCTTTAGAAAAAAAAAACAATCGCTATTACCCTATACACGTTTTGGATATTAAAATTCGGCCGGCTATTCAGCGCTGCTTTGCCAGATGCCGCCACGTTGTCCGACCTAACCTGCTTTGAGGGGCCGCTCTAATTTTCCGATTTTGGGATAGCGTCACCCGGTAACTCATAGACGCAAGGCGCATCTGCGCTCTGCGCATGAGCATGGGCGTCCAACCAGTATGGTACCCTACCGTGAACTCTCTATAGCTTTTTTTTTTACTTTATTTTTCGAATTCGCCGCCACCCGTCAAAAAGCGAACAGAACAGATCAACAATGATATCTTATTCTGCCAACTGATTAGACTGAACAGCAGTGAAAAGTTTGCCGAGGGGCCATTGCTGGAAATTTCAGGTTGAGCGGGCCGCTTAATCCCGACTCCCTGTGATGCTTCTGATGAATGAGGTGGTTAGGCGTATACAGCTGTACCACTGAAATTCGCAGCATCTTTGAGCGTTTTCGCAGAGCGGACACGAAAAGCTGGAAGGGTTGGCGCTGACACTTGAATACGCGAGTGGCACCGCTGTGGCTCGCCTTTAGCTTGCGCCCGGCGGCTTCGGCTATGGAGGCGCGCATTTCCTGGTACTGGCGCCGCTCTCTCATCTCGGCAGCATCGCGAGCTGACACATCAGGTTGCTCTACCTACGCTTCACGGGCGTCCAAGCCCGGATGTGCATGTAGCCGTCGACTGACCTCGCGTTCACGCGATGTTCGCGCTGTCCTTGTTGCGGGTACTGCCTCGGGCGACCCGTCTGTGACACATTAGCAAAAGACCGAGTGACGGCTCGCTCACGAGCCACACAGCGCTCGAACGTCGAGTCACGCTGCAACTGTGGCGACCGCGGGGAATGTGTGGTAGTCTTCACTTTTCCCTGACGACGCTGAGGTCGCGCCTGGCGTCCCATTCACAGCTTGCGCCGTAAAGGTGTTTTTTTTTTCTTGCAATGAATGTTGCTAAAAATAGAGAAGCTTGTAAACAGGCTTCGATCATTGATTTACGTTTCGGTAGACTGATTTTCTCGGCTCGGCCCAGCTTTCCAGCCTGTTCTTGGCCCAATGGGAAAGAAATTGGCATACTGCAAAAAAGGCGTCTCTTCACAGGATCGCACCACTCTGTACTAATTACTTTTGAGAAGGAGCGACGCTCTTGTTCTGTTCTTTCTGCTAAATTTTTCGCTGGCAGTAGAAAACGTGCACAAAATAACTGAAACCAAATATCAGTATTCACGAGCTTTTTTTTCCCTCGCTGGAAGTAAAGTCTCCTCATTTCGCTTCTTCTGTAATCGGTAAATAGACCTTACTTTTACTTTATATTGAATGCATTATACATTCTCTCTTGCCGGTATAGTAGGCTGTTCAGAAGAGAAAAGTCTGTTTCTCAGCAAATTGCAAGGTTACTCAACCTATTTCGCGAGCCAGGCGCAAAGTTAGCGAAAGTTTCTGCCGTTAGTTAGCATTCATGAGACCTGTATCTCGTGAAAAAGGAAAGTACAGTCGCAGTGAAAACTTTTACTGATGAGCAAAATTAATTATTCTTGAGGTTTCTTCTCTCCAAAGATGGCAAAAAATGCTATAAGCTGAAAAAAAAATCAAAAGGTACAAATAGCTTAATAGAAGCTTTTGAGTATATTTGTATAGTGTGGAGCTGCACTT
The DNA here is from genome assembly GCF_055824585.1 of Amblyomma mixtum. Lineage (NCBI taxonomy): Eukaryota > Metazoa > Arthropoda > Arachnida > Ixodida > Ixodidae > Amblyomma > Amblyomma mixtum. The sequence goes on from NC_143014.1 coordinate 112,907,026, forward strand.
CCAACCAGAAGCAAAGTAGGTACATGTTTTGGAATGAAAAGATGCAGATTATTCTTTTATTTATTGCATTGAAGAGATGATCTCATACAATGAGTAGGCAGAAGCCAGTAAAATAGACTAAGAATGATAGAACCTAGAAATGGGCAGCCATCAAGAAGGAAAAGTTTGTTCGTAATTGCGAGATCGGCTCGCATAAGTAATGCACAGCCTGTCTGCGGCGCAATAAAATAACGCAAGGAGGCTTTTGGCCTTGATGCGAGGAGAGAATGCACTGTAGGATGGTGAATCTTGAAGAGAGGGCACACGGAGGCGCTATGGGAGAAAGAAGGCTGTGGTGAAGGGAGAACACGCTGCACCCGAACACCGCAGGAAAATCATGTCGCGTTCATTGATCGATTATACCACTAGGGGAAACTTCGGTGGGGTATACGAGAACGTGATCGGCTCTGCGCGTCCGCAGATTGTTGATACATCAGGCTTAGACGCAAAGGTACGCGAGTCCTCTTTTTCTTCCTTTCCATCTTGTCATTGTTGTACTTTTCGACCCTACCACAACCCCTCTGATGGTATTGGCAGCATTCCCCCCCCCCAAAAAAAAACAACTCTTCCTTGTAGGCGGTGGCGGGGGTTCAGCGCTCTTAGTAGAGCCCGTGATGCCTGGTGTTCGGTGCCAGTGAAGCATCTGCGGTATGGGCAGAGTGTGATCAGTTAAGCTGAGAGGAACGCAAGGATTCCAATGTTTTCGACACGTTGACGATACTAGTTCGGCGCGCTTGGTTAAGCCCATGGTGTGAGAATGTTTTCTTACACCATGGTTGAGTCACTGAAAGGTTAGTGTACTCTAGCTTGTGGCAAGTTGGCGAAGTAGGCGCAGCCAGCACGGTTGCGCTAAACTGCTTGGCGTCTTCGAAGAAAAGATAAACACATGAGTAATGGCACGTCCTCATCGCTTCTTGGGTTTGATAATGACCAACAAAACTTTTTCCCGAGGTGCAACCATCACAGTGCTTTCCTCTGGTAGTCTAGAAGAAAAATAAGTAAATTAAACATTTCGTTTTAGTGATGCAAGAAGGTCCACCATGACGCAACAGAAGCCACGCAGTATAGAGTGTGGTTTAAACAAAATAATCTGTCATATATGCCTCGATTACCCCACTGCAGGAATGTATGTCTGCCTGCTGTTGAATATTTTGATCTCGTACATACAGAAGGAACAACCCAAGAAAGGTTGTCACTGAAGAAACCTTCATGCACTATTTTCCTTACGTCACTTGTAAGCACCGATTTGGTAGCAGCGATGACATAGCGTGTAGGGCATGGTTCACCTGGAAAAGAAACCGGTTTTTGCTACCCTGCGCCGGAAGAAAGGGGTAGGGGCTAGAAAGGTCGAGGAGAAAAATAAGATAAGAGAAAACTAAAGTGAGTAAGCAAAAAGCTTGCAGCAAAGTCACAGCCTGTCGTGCAGGCCCGACGCCCTCAAGAAACGGAGCATTGCCTGGCAGGGCTGCTTCGTGGGTCAAGACGCTCCAGAGTACGGCATAGAGACTGCCTTTCGGCACTCTATGCAAAGCATGAACAGAGAATGTGTGCTGTGGTCCCGTAGCTCTTGCAGAGTGCATGCTGAGCTCTCAGCCATACCAATAACAAAGAAGTAGTGGTTCCCGGATGCAAGCCACAGGCGACACAGCAAAGTTGCGGCACGTCGTGGTAGTGCGGGTTGAAGTCGGTGCTGCAGGTCAGGGTCTAGGGATTGTAGATGTGTATTCGGAAACTAGACGGAAGGAGTCGCACGAGGCAAGCGTCATCTCGCGCGCAAATGTACTAAGCCTACTTGCTGCGTCCATTCTCGAAATCGGCATGGGCACGCAATCGCTGTCCTGGTGGGCAGTTCACGCGGCCTCGTCCGCGAGGATAGCCCGCGATGCCGCTATGTCCTGGTAGCCATTGGTAGGCTGTATTGTGTCATTTATTGTTGTCCAAGTGATGTTACTCTGAGATTTCCGCAGCCAGTTGTCAGTGGGATTCACTACAAAGAAGAGCTTGTAAGCCTTGGAGGCTGCCTTGGAGTCTGAAAATGCACCCCTGTTGTGGGCTTTCTTGGCTGATATACTCAATGGCGACACGAATAGCATTAAGTTCTGCAGCGCTCATGGAAGCCTGATGAGATCTCTTTAGTCTAATTACTATGGCATTTAGAGGTACGACCACGGGTTCACTGAGTCGGTGTGCAGCAGGGTGTCCATGGTTTTAATACAAATATTCAACAGTGACCTGGTTTAATGATGTGGCAGGTAAAAAAGCCCTTCTTCATGATGAAAAAACAGCGCGAAGGAGAAACGAAGGTCGGACAGGATGACGGAGAGAAGTACTCTTCTTCCTAATGCTGGGCATGGAAAGAAGCATACGAAGTTGATGTAGGCTCCATAATAGAGAGGACAGTGTGGAGGGGCGTGCAAACTGGGATGGCAGAATGGGGCGATGGACATCCACGGTTTGTTTAAACGATATACGTGGCCTGGTAATAAAAAGGCTGGCAAGATGGTGAGACGGAATCCGATCGAGGTGCCGAATATGTGCCGTCAGGGTGTCAACCATAATGTAGGTAGTGATAGGAAGCTCCTGGGCGATTGATACGTCCGCGGCAGAAGAGACATATTTCCGGGAATTCTGGGAAAGTCCTGAGATTTTGACCTTGAACGCTTTGTTGAGATAGAGGTTGTTTTTTTCGTGATGTTTTCAAGCACAGGAAGACTGTACCACAGGAATCTCATGAATAATGCATTGTACAGCTAGATCATCGACCACACTGAGGCTCCCTAAAACCTTCCCCTAAGGAAAGAGAGAACATGAATTGTCACTCTTTTATTTTATTTATACAAATACCTGCAGCGCCCAGGGGCATTATAGCAGGGGGGGACAATAACAGTAAACATATACATAAAATGAGCATGTCACAAATATTAAAAAAAAACAATAAGGCACAATTGTATAAAATAAAAAAGTAACGCATCACTGAAATGGCGGTCTGAGAAAACAAGTTCTGAAAAGGTGGAAAGCTTCTACGACAGATTGGCCGCCAGGAAAGAGTGAAAATGTTTATCTGTTTTACATTGTTCTATGCTCATGGGAAGCCTATTCCAATGTGAAGAAGTATGAGGAAAAAAAGAATTACGAAACACATCAGTTCGACATCGCGGTACAAGAACTTTCAAGTTAGGATCGCGGCGTTCAGAGATGAAATGTGGAGGTAGAATGTACGAGCTCTTGTTTATTCCCGTGATATCAGAGTATATCTGGAAAAAAAGTTCTAATTTTGCGGTTAGTCTCCGGTGAGCCAGTGTTTTCCACCTCAGGTTTTCTTTAACTAATGTGATGCTACTACGGAAATTATAGTTGCCAGAAACAAACCTGGCAGCGAGATTTTGGATGCGTTCAAGTTTTTCCACGAGATAAGAGCTTTGAGGGTCCCATGCCGCACAAGCATACTCGAGTATTGGACGAACATTAGTGACGTATAGCTGTTTTTTTTACTTTTGGGGGGGGGGGGGGGGGCTTTATGAAAATTTCGTCGAATGAGGTTTAGCGTTCTAGATGACTTTAAGGTTAAATATTCTATGTGTCGGTTCCATGTCAAATTTTCTGAAAAATAGACCCCTAGATACTTGTAATGTTGAACCTTTTCAAGCGGTAGCCCGTCCAATTTATAAACTGATCTCACAGGAAGTTGTTTACGGGAAAATGACACATACTGACATTTAGCGCTGTTTAAAGACATGCCCCATTTAGTACACCAACAATGAATTTTGTTCAGATCACTCTGTATACTGTTTACATCATGGTAGTTTCTTATATTCCTGTAAATGGCACAGTCGTCGGCATATAATCTCACCTTACATTCAAGCCTTTCAACAATGTCATTTATAAACACTAGAAATAACAAAGACCCCAAAACAGACACTTGGGGCACGCCAGAGGTTACGGCGTTTTCATGTTCAAAGTATAGGGACCCACGATCAATATTTGTCGATGTTTACTCCAAGAAAGTGATGGCTTCCTTCGTTGGGTATTCCTGAGCCATATATACTTACGGTGCAATGAGACATGCTCTTTCGTGTGTAGGCAACTGGGGAACACTTTCAGGTTAACAGCTCCAGGGCTCTCAGAAGGAGGTAAGGTGTAAGAATACTTGCCGCCTTTTGAAGCCTGACGCGAACTTGTGGGCTCGTAATTCCTGATGCCCAGGTGCAGAGGCCGTCCGCAGAGACTGAGAGTTGGGCCGACTATGGTAGTAAGTCAACAAGGCCGACAAGCGCAAGACTGAAGAGCGTTGGGCTGAGAACTCCCCCCTGTGGGACTCCACGGGAAGTGAAATGAGAAAACGGAGGCCCGACCTCAGTTAGCGGAAAGAACGGTCTATCGGATAAATAACAGAGTACCCAGCAGAACAGGCCACCGCCAAGTTAGGAAGCTTCCAGAGAGTCCAAAATGGCCTGGTGAGGTACGCTTTCGTTTCCGCCTTTGATATCCAGGAGTAACAGCGTCATCAAGCGCTTCAAATGTTTTTGGTTTTGAACGGATGACACCAGGTCAACCACATTGTTAATAGACGAACGGCCGCGTCTACTGCACGATCATTACAGCGGGATATTTATTGAAGTGCTAAAATGCCAACAATTCAGGAAAGACCACCTCAATTGGGAACTACTCGCCTCTTGCCGAAGAAAATTAAGGCTTAAACGGCTGTATACCATTAAAAAAATCAAACCACCATTAACAAAGACACCTGTCTTATATAGAGCCACACTACGTCTCTAGGAGCATAGCCCACTGCCTTAAAACTCGCGAATATCACGCTAGGACTGGTACTTAAGGTCCATCTCCATTTTTGTATTTTTTCGTGTATTTTTTTCTATAGTGTAACCTGTAGCGCCTTCGGGTGCTGCGGGGTAATTTCTGAACAAAAAAGAATAATCAATCCAGGACAAGCACTTTTAGTTCCCATGGGTGCCACACAGTGGCGGAAAAGAACTAGAAAACTAGCCAGTAAGTATGCCGGTCATGAGGACGGAGAAAGAAAGAGCATTAAACGACAGGTTAAAAACGCAGAAGTTAAAAATTGGATTAATTCAATGGAAAAGAAACATAATGTAGAACTATATCGATACTGGAAAAGGCAGATCAGGAAAGAATTTTGCTATGAGAACTCAAGAGGCAGTGCCCTACTGGACTTCCACTCTGTACACTGGACTTCCACTCGCCCCGAGCTGTACCTTCATACGACGAATTGTTGAAATGGTCCAAAAGTGCAGGTTGAGCCTCTTGGTCGAGGTTTGCGAGCGCAGAATATGTTGCGTCATAGGGCCCCGGTGATGATGGCCGTCTACAGCTAGACAGGGACACGTCTAGCTTTTTCATCGAGAATAGAAGATCAATTCGCGAATCTATAGAGCTAGGAACCTTGCTGAAGCGCGGTAGCTCCACATCGAAGTCTTTGAACTTTGTGCACTGGGATGGAGAAGCATGTCGCGTTTTCCATAGCCTATATGACTTTATCTTCTGCACTTGTGAAATTGCTTCTCTTCTTGTTTTATTTGCAAATGTTTGGGCATTGATAGTCGCAACTAGGAAGCAATAATGTGTAGTACACGGACATTGCTGTGTATTAGTATTTAATATCAGAAGAGCTTGTAAGTTCTTGCAGACTGTGATTTGAAGGGCATATTTATGAGCGCAGTAGCCTTAAGTTATTGGCGTGTTCTCGCGCGGTTTTGTGCCTGCATGTTTTATTCAATATTTTAATTAAAACAATCACATCATGAAATTTTAGTCCATACGTACGCCAATAAGTCGTAGCTGCGCTGCAGTTACCTCGTTCTTACGAAAGAAAACTGTCTCTTCAAGAAGGAATAGTGACGGAAATTGTCGAATCAAATATTTTTTACGATTTCTTGAATAAAAAAAAATAAGGGTTGCCTAATGGGTTTCTATTTTTCAGAGCCAAAAAATAGTTGATTATGTTCTCCTAAGTCAACTGCTTTTTTTTTTACGCCGATATGCGGGGAACAAGTAAAAATGTGAAGTAGTTAGCATGATGTTCTTTACAAGCGTGTTTGGCGCCTGAACAGCTCTTACAATACGTCGCAAATGATTACTCCTAAGTTGACTATATAAGAAATATTTTGCGAGGAAAATGAAACCTGTGTAGGGAGGGCAGTTTCTTTGAGGGAGCAGACCATATTTATAGTGCCAGGGGCAGAAATAGAAGAACTAATGTCCCGTTGCTTTATTTGAAGTGGAGGAGCAAGAAATAAATCAATGCAAGCCTAAAAGCAAGAATGAAAGGTAGCAGCCTAAGTGGAGCGTGCCTGTTCAGAAGCAACAAATGCGCACACTGAGACCAACACTAAAACGAGACTTGCCGTGTCTATTGAACAAAAAAGAAAGCAAAAGAAAGGCGATTTTTCTGGCCAAGCAAAGGTAAAGTTCTTGGTAGAAAGGCGAGTCGTCATCGATTTTGAACCAACGCGATGTGCCGGACATAAAAAGAAATTGCGTAAATATCTTCATTTCTTGCTATTTTTCTTCTCGGCTGCTGTAAGTGTCTGAGTTTTCGCACGACATAAACACATTTGATACACCAGGAAGGATTGGTATTAGATGTTTCCGTCCAAATATTGGATAAGCAAGGCATAAAGAAGACGAACGTTTTATTCCTCTAAACGAATTTGTTTTTGATTTTGGTGTTATAATGTTCACATAGGAATCTGTTTTTTTTTCATTTTGGTGCAATAATGTTGACATAGACGTATAGTATTCGTTGGATACAGAAGTGCGCATGTGTCAAGTATATAATAGATTTTTTTCTAAATAGGCCTAATGAACAAGGTGGGAGTGTTGAAATTCTCATTAAAAATAAACTAGAAAGAGAAATAATTCCTGAACCGTCTGTTATGAGTAAGCACGTTGAATGCCTAACCTTGATATGGGAAAGGTGCATCTATACGTGATCTACCTATCACCTAACAGCCAATGGAATAATTTCGCCACTCAACTTGAACTTGGATTGAATTATGTGAATGAAAATAATTTATGGTTATTGCAATCGGGTGATTACAACACTAAAGTACAGAACCCTGCCCCGCGCAGGAGGCCGTTCTTTTGACATCCATCAGAAACAAGGGGTCATACTGTCTCTACTAAAACTGCCAAACGCGTTACAATGCACACAGAGACTTCGAAACACCTTTTTCTTACTAACATTACTGCAGAAAGTGCTACTTCTGGCGTTCTATGTTATAACATAAGCGACTACCTTCCGATATATTTTTTATTTGAATGCGAAGATGAACGTACGCATGCGCAAACTCCGGTGACAGTGGTTTTCCAAAACATCACCACAGGAACTCTGAATTCTTTCTACTCGAGCGTTGTGAAAGAAAGCTACGCTGGCGTATTTCATTGTGATAATGCACATTCGGTGTATGAAACATTCATATGCGCTCAGTGTAATCTCAGCTGTATTGATTTATATATATAATCTAGCGTTATAAGCAGGTTGTTTTCCCAAAGTAATGTAAATCTTGATTATTCTACTGTTTAAAGGTGCTGAAAAAAAATACGTCAAACTACATACCAAAGTATATTCTCCCGACCTTTTCTAAAAGTTTAGAGACCGTAACTCATAAAATACTCGTGGACTTCAGCCCTAAGTTGAATTTCATTAATATGTCGCAAGATGGGTAATTAATATGTCGCAACAGGTCAACTGAAGCACCCCTGCCAATGGAAAAGAGATAATCCTCGTGACACTCGAAAGCAAAGAATTATGCATACATGTTTTCGTGTTTTTATCGAAGGCTTTCGACCTCCTCAACCATCAGACACTACTCAAAAAGCTAGGAAGACGTGGAATCCGTGGCACTGTAACTCTTTTTCTAAAATCTTACCAAGAGCATCGACAGCACTGTATAATAATAGATCACTACGGCTCGACTCTATAATCTATAACCATTGGAGTTCCACACGGAAGTATCTTAGGACCGCTAGTTTATTTTGGAAAGAAAAGTCATAACACACCTTAGCAACATACCAAAGTATCGTCTGTATTCAGATGATGCAAGTTTTGTTCAAATTCCACGTTCCATTACTGATTTCAAATATTAACGGCATATTAGAAAAATTGAAACCACGAAGTACAGCAAACCGTTAATGAAAACTAAAAAAAACAAAAACGACACTTTTTCATAGACAGGAGAGCGTTGTTAAATATAATCTTTGATTAAATATAGACAACTTTATTATTGAAGCTGTAGACACAGTAAAGACAATAAAGTGTTTTCTTTAACAAGAACATGAGCAGAGACCTTAACGTTAGCTCCATTTTAACAAACTTATCAAAATGAATCTGAATATTCTCGCAAAAGTTCGCTCCTATCTGCGTTAGTTCGCTCATATCCCATCCTTATTAGGGCAGCACTACCCATTATAGATGCTGCAAAATAAAGTACTACGTTACATAGCGAATACTGAGTACTTTGCACATAGCGATGAACTGTTTAAGTGATTGAAAGTTGTATGAATTGATAGTTTATATAAATTTTCCTTAGCAATCAGATATAAAAATTATTTTCTCACCGCGTCCACACCTTTCTACAATTGTCATTCCTCAAAACATGCTCAGCGCCATATGCATTTCGTCTGCACGAGCACTGAAACATTCCCTTTTGCCGTGCGCAACATGGTCGACAGATGCGTCATGCAGTCCCAAAATTACTAAATAAAATAATTTCTAAAATTTTTTTCGTGGAAACATCTAGTTCACGAGCTTTACCAAAATACTTTTTGTAAGCCTCCTTCTATTTGATTTGTATACTGTATGGCATGCGAATTCTGTTCATGTACTGCGTTGATAGTGAAACACATTCTTTGTGCGCTTGACCTTTATCAACGATTGTTATCGATGGTTACACTTGACAGTTGTGTTTCTGTGTTTTGTTACGTAGCATGTACGCAATGTTTGTATTTTTTTGCTTGCACTCTCTCTGCCCCTTGTAGAGGGCATCGGTCCCCCTTAAGCGAAAGTCGTTCGATTTTTTCCCGAGCCTACCCGCATCATTTCAGTGTAAGTAAACCTGACTTGACTGACCTGACTTCCTGGCTTGGCATGTCTTCGCACGAGCGCCACACGAGGGGCTGGTCCTTTCCGGATAAGTATGGGCACTTCTGAGTTAGTCTACTGACTAGACACCTGAGTGTTGTCTGGAGTAAATGGAGCGGCCAACGGAAATGTGCACGCAGGAATGCAAGCCGAGAACTAAAAGTAGTAAGAAGCTAAGAAACTGTCGCTGAGCTCAATGCAGTTAAATTCAAGCGCTGTTACAAAAGTGAAGGGGCACCGAAATTTGTTCGTAATAAACGTTGCGCCGTTACAGCACATGCTATATCAGCAAATTGTACATATCAGTGGCATAGTAGTACTTGCAGCTAAAGTACTAAAAAGTAAAAAAAAGTAAGTTAAAAAAAACCGTTCACATTGCGTGCGCAAAAATACATGAATGCAAAACATTCAGTCTGCTGTACAAAAAAAGCGAAATCTATTTCAACTCGCCAGCTGTGCTCTCGTTACCCAGCGTCCGAAACGGACGTTGCCCGTTCACTCAAGTCGGGACGCTCTTTTTGGGTTCATCGCTCCACTCCGTTTCTCTGCACGCTTGTAGGCGCAGAGGGTCCGTTTCGATTTTGTGGCGATGGGGAAACAGCGGCCGAGTGAAACCAACGCGGTGCAGCCACGCGTATAGAGACACAGCAGATCCATCATTTACCCCCAGTGCAGAGCGGCCGCACAAGCGCTAGAGGAGTTAGAGTGCGCTGGCGCACCTCCGATGAGAGTACCCGAGCAACGCGTTGCGTCAGCAGTTCGTTCCGGCTTTGCGGCCTTTAGCTCGAACACAGCTCAATTCAAACAAATTTCCAGTCAGCTTCAAATTCGAATCACTGTGATTCTAACATACTAGTATGAAGTGATGGGCCGCGTTCCGGACTGCATAATTACGAGCGCTTCAGGTGGGAATTGACAGCGACCAACTGCACGGAGTAGACGTTGCTATTGCAACTGCCGGGTGAATTTGCGTTGAGTCCTTTCTTTCTTCAATCACTAATAACTATGCATTAATTTAGGCGCCTCCTGGTAACCCAACTCTGCATCCCAGCGATTGGCTGACATTGCTTAAGGAATCTGCGCCCACCAGACATTCGCAGCGATCCTTCGTCGATTCGTTTACGAAATAATTGACAGTACTATAGCAGCAAGATCCAAAACGGAAGTTTTTACCGCCTTCATGCCAGCCGAATCAGCGCCGCAGCTACCGCGCTTGATAACGTGGGAAGTTGGCGAAACGTGTCCGGTGTTTAACAACTGTCATCAGTTAGGGAGAGAAGGGATTCGTTACATGCGATGGCAGTGGGTGTTACCCAGATATGACTGCGGGCTATCATCTGTTTTCTATGGTTCATGATGTGGGGTTAACTTTCATTGCGCATATATATTTAATGTGGGATTTACGAGTATTAGAAAATTTGGTATACAAATCAAGTATTGTATATTTATTATTGGTGTACGATTCCATAGTACATCATTCTGATCGCATGATCTATGCGCTGCGGTCATGCGAAAGGACAGGAATACTTAAGAAAAATCGATCACCCGGCAGTGATTCAAACTCATTACAATTTTTCTTTCACAGGCAATGCTTGTCAAGGTTAGCCACGCACGAGATGACAACATGAAAGCTCCGAGCACCGTCCTGTGCGCCATTCGGTTGAGGTTACTCCGTTTTGTAGTATCAACGGCGTCAGCGAGAATATTGATCCAGGAGCGTGGCAAAGGACAGGGTTAAATTGGAGAGACATGGAAGAGGCCTTTGCCCTGCAGTGGGCGTAGTCAGGCTGATGATGATTTGTCCGAAGAAAACACCTTGTACTTTGCCACTTAGAACAGTAGTTGCTTTTCTAAACTACAGCGTGCGATATCTTTATGTACATTTCGGTGATAGAATCACTGAGGGTTTTCGCCATATGTGTGGTGTTCTATCCTGAATACCGCACACGCCATGGGAGCCTTTTACTATTATGAAAAGAAAGCCATTGCGTTCTCGGAGATGTGGATTACGTCTCAAGCTGTGATCTTATTGATCTGATTATGGTCTTCAGCATTGAGGCATACAGGGTTATTTTCCCACAAAAAATTATGTGTGACTGCGTAAAAATAAGTCTTGGCATGGACAACTGCACCTGCACTTCTTTATTCAATATTTGATTTGATATTCAAAGCTAACTATTTGATTGAACTCGTATGGGAAAAAATATTGATTCGCACATCGTAGTATTAGAATATATTGTTTTTTTTTTTATTTTCAATACGAGCTGCACCTCCCACCTTCAAGAATCTGTGTTGCATATAAACAATGAGAATTTTTTTGGCAAAACTGCTTTGGCTGGCATTTTCTGAGTGCTTTGTTATGCAAAAAAAAAAAACCTATGCCGCTTCAGATGTATATCTGAACGTTACTTTCACTCTAGCACGGAAATATTAAAATTGGGTCCTATACTGGGATTTTTTTTCTGAATTTGCAGCGATAAATTCTGCTCACAGCATCCTTTTTGGTAATAATGCTACCTCCTTATAGGCTAGTACAAAATAAAACATATCATCCCGGCCGTTCTAACCGAATACCGGCTTTTATATTTAGCTGACATTTACGTGAAAAATAGGCTGCAATCTTCGCGTTTTATAAAAACACATTATTCTGGCCTCAGGACATTGTGAGCCGGAATAGAAAACCCTGCAAAGCACAGCGCCCTAGCTTGTTATAAATGTTGAAAGTAACATGGTTCCGGCCCCCAATTGCGGTCGTAACGCTGTTTTGGCCTCAGGGTATCGAAAGCTGTGCTCGGCGGAATCGGTGAATAGTTATCTTAAACGAGCCGTCAGGGTTAGTTATTCGTCAAGCATAAATGATTCACACAGAAGGGGAGCCGAGGTTGTTTATTGAAGAGGTCCTTTTCGTAATTCATGACTGCTAGCTACACAAAAAAAGCATTGCATTAAGCGCATGAAATATTAGGTACTATTATCACTGCGCCGGTGCTATTTCTCAGGGTATATATAAAGCGATGGAGCTCCATAGAGCGTATGCCGTGCGTGTTCCGGACTCCCCTTGGGCATACGTATGCTGTTAAAGGTTTCCGCGAGAAGTTGTCCAGCAAAACACATATGTGCGCGCGGGCGCACGCGTGCCTGCGATAGTTGCCAGTAATTCGAAACCAAGGAAACCATACTTTTGAGAGACCGTAAATGAAATTTAGTGACCAATCAGACAGTAGATAAATTGAAGTAAAGAAAACAAAAATCGTTGAAGACGCGAATAATTTGCGCTCTGGGTCAGTGGACTCCTCAATCGTACTTTCAGGCACGTGGCGGTGGTGTCCACCTGCAAAAAATTGTGCTTTCGCACAGTATTTCATGCTTAACAATGATAAACCACCAGACATTTTTTTCAACAAATGCATATTAGACGACATTTACACTGCAGTACAACATGCCGGCCGAGCTACAACAGCGACCTTAACAAGCTGCACATGTCGCGAATGACTTGATTTACTGGCCAAACTTTGCACAACAGCGGCTTTCTGTTTTTCTCCTTTCAAGGATACGATATTTGCCAAAAATATACGGGCCACCAGGTTTTGGGCCAGGCAGCAAGAATCTTGTCGCAGTCATGGAACTCCGAAGATCTCTAGAGGGCTAGTAGAAGAATTACCCTCGAGAATTTGGAGCACCGACGGTGCAAAATGCATAAACATGCATAAACAATGCATAATACGACATAACTAAACCAAGCACAAGAAAAGACGCAACACAGAGCACATCACCACTACATCATATTACAGCACACCAAAGCAACGATGCAATAGAAAAAGGGCAGTGAAGAGCACACCACTAGAAGTGGTTGCCAATTCGTTTCAAACTTGGTGTGGACATACAATTAAATTGTTCATTTAAAGAAATAGGCCATCTCCGCAGCCGAAGACGGCTCGGGTTGTTGTTTTTGTTGCTGTTCTTTTGGTGGCATGGCACATACCCACGACGGGGGATAGGCCAGGGTTCAGTGAGGAGAGCCAAAAGAAGGTAAACTGGGGCCAAGCTAATGGTTTAACTTCTGCTGCTATCAAACAAATATTCGCGCTTTGAGCTATGTGGTGACCGTGACACAGACATGTGCGCTCCGTGCGTTAGCGTGGACAACCGTGTGACCGAAATACGGCACTAGAGCAATACGACTGGCGTTGAGAACGTTCCTGCAGAAACGCGACACTGGAGGACAGTTCACAGGCGTACAATAGGTAAATTGGCGTTGACGATAAAAAAGCTGAAGACGCGCATAACTGGCGCCTTGGGTCAGTGGATAGCTCAATCGTACTTTCAGGTACGTGGTGGCGGTGTCCACGTGAAAAAAACTGTGCTTTCGTACAGTATTTCATGCTTAAAAATGCTAAACCGCCAGAGATTTTTTTGACAAGGGCTGTTGCATATTAGACGACGTTTACAGTGCAGGCTACTATTAACAGTTAGCGCCATACGGAAACATGGTGGGGGACATGGTGTACCAGTAAGATCGCAAAGGAACTTGATCGAAGGTTGGGACAAGCAGCGCAAAAACCCTTTAATGCCATCGATTTCTATATGGCAACAGACTGCCGCTGACGAGACCCGCGCTCCCTTATAAGCTCATAAGAATACTGCAACTTAAGGGCACGTTATGGAAAATACGAATTAGGCAAGTGAAGCAAAAAAAAAAAACGCTCTGGAGCACCCTTACGATTAGCAAGAGCTATCAGACGTCATGTATTTAATTATAGTATGCCGGTTGATCAGCACTTCATTTATTGATACTAATATATACACAGGCTGAAATTTAATAGCCCCTTGATGATGCAGCGCAGAAAGAATACCTTTTGATATTAATAATTTCAGTTTTTTCAGAAGATTCAGAGGTATTACTAACGTCAAATTATCACTATGGTATCGTTTTTGCATGCTGTTTTAAAACGCCGTCACCTTGCACGTTCATAAAATACTTTTACAGCTCAGACATTTTTGCAGTACCACAATGACGTAACATTTTTCTGTGAGTATTCCGAATGTTGCGCTCCAGTTAACCACAACCGTAACTCTGTTAATCAATACTACAGTTTTTAATTAGCATTCTGTACAAGCCTAAACCCTCTAAACAATAATTCCCACTACGCTTCTAGAGCAACTTCGCGGGCGGATATAGAATTACTGCGCATCTGCCATCAGCGTAGAGGTGGATATACACATGACCTAATGCGCTGTTTGTTTATGCGCGTCTAGGAAAGTGCCTAGGCGTTAATCAGCGAGCTTAAAAATTAACGAAACAAACAGAAGAAGTTTCTAATGAGTAATTAGTACTGTTTCGCAAAGGAAGCTAGACATCAGTAACACCGGGATGGCCCCGTAAATTGCACTGCGCACTGCATGTGCCGTGTGAGCACCAAAGCTCGCTTCGAGTTGAAATGTGCTACCCGTAATACAGCCAGCATGTCTAGCTGTGCAGCTGCATGGGCTGTGCGGTGCCCTATCCCTAACTTCCGCTACCCGCAACGAGATTTGGCGTGATAACACTCAGGAAAGTAAATGTCATTGCAAGAGATTTCACAACCGCTGTACGCACCCTCTTGGATTCCATTTTATTCTTTTCTGACTTCGTAGCAATTGGCGCTCTTGAGCACAGACGAAGCTGCCGCTCGAGAATGCAACCTGCTACCGGCTTGCGGCAGCAACGTTGTGTCCGAGTACAAGCGTGAGTGCCGCAGAATGCGTATTTGGCGCTACCCCTGTAACAGGCACGGACTCCAGTAGGAATGTGTTTGTCTTGTTCTGGATCATCTCAGTAGGGAGGAAACTTTTCGTGGCGGGCAGGCAATGCTGAGACGTAGTTGGAATTCTTAAGGAAGTGAAAGAAAGCTGCGCAGTTCGCTAAATTCAGAAAATTGAGTGGACCGGGAAACGTAATGAAGAGAACAGGTAACCTAATTAATGAGTGGAAGATGTGATTAGGACATCCGCGACGAATACAGTGGCCTCAACTGGAGCAAGACACGACTAATTGAGGTCAGTGGGAGTGTCGATCGCGCAATAGACATTAGCGGGCTGATGTTTTGCAGGGCAAAGGCAGTTGTCCCTGTGACCCGTGATCAGCTGCTTTCTGCGCCGGTGGCAGCCACTCTATATTCACACTTTTTGAAATCTCATCTGCACGCCTGACTCTCTACCGTCTCCTGCCTACTTTTTCTTTCTTCAGAATTTATACTGCTACCCTTACGAAGCATGCGTCATCTGTTCTCCGCATTGCATTCCTGTCCTAGCCCATTTTCTCTGCTTCATTTCACCTAGCATACCTTTGTGCGCTCTCTACTCCGCACTACTCCTGTCCGGTGTCTTTACCTTATCGTTATCACTTTTCTTTTGAAAAGCTGACTGCATTCTCTTTAATTTTATTTCAAGCGTTTTTTTTGGCCTCCAAGTTTCGGCGACATACGTGAGTTCTGGCAATATGTAACCGCAGTTACTTTGTATTTTACAATGATACTAGATGTAAAGAAGGGAAAAATTAAAGGTATTACCTATTTATCTTTTAAGAGATAACGGAAGCTTGATGTTCATAACTTGAATGTTTCAGCCAGACTCCCTGAATTCGATTATCATTTTCCTGCTGATCTCTTTGTCGTGGTCCTACTCTGCGGTCATGACGTGGCCAAGGTAGATTCAATTTCCAATACCTCAGAACCATTTAAAGTATTGTTTCCTTTTTATGGTGGCATTCATTTATTTCAACTTCCTTCACTAACTTTTGGCCAAATGATTTGCCTTTCGGTTTTAGGTCCTCAACCGTTCCTCAGTTCCTAAGTTTTGTGGTGCACGAAGCATACATGCAGGGGCGCCGTTGTGTCCTTTCGGTTTCCTTACCCTTTCGTCGAATAACTGAATGTCAGGAATAGCCGACTGCTTCTTTCGAAATCGTGCCTGTTCCCTGGGCTGGTTGAAGTTTGGCGCTGGCCTGTTTTTATTTAGAAAAAACTTTGCACAAATTTTTTTTCACGACGACTAACAGCTCAATTGGTTTATGGGACAATAGCTGAAAGGAGGAATGGGTTTATTGTTTTGTAGTCCATCAATATCAGCGCTCTTACTGATTAGTGCGATGACAGTGTTCATGAACGCCTCTGGTGCCGGGTAGGGCACAAGATATCGTCTGAAGAGGTTGGGAGCTTCCGAGCAGCCTACTTTCATTCTCTGTCAGGAGATTTACAGGCACTTGACGATCACACGCCGCTTTTCTCGTCTGCACTGTTGTAAGGGTTTCTCCGCTTATTGCGAGAAAGCTGGAGTTCGTGTATCTTCGCTGCTAATATTTGAAGGCATGGCTATTTCGTGGGCTTGACATTTTTACTATTCAACGAAAGAGCTTACTGCGGCCATATCTTGTCCTTACAGTGTTTCAGATTACCATATTAGTCTTTTACTAAGTCCACCTCACTTCTTCCTGGAGCTAGTTTTCTCCTGGCTGCACTCAGATTTACTCCGTTCTTTAATGCTTCGTCGAACCTCATCATGTGTATTTTGGTTATTGGGGACCTTCCGTGTTTTGGTCAGCTTTGATAATTTTGCTCACTGTACCGTGTCTTCAAAATTCGAAATTTTCATATTCTGTCACTTGGAAGCTATGGCATATTGTTCAGGATTGCCCGAGGAAACCTCTTGTTGGAATTCGTTGCAAAGAGTTGCAAAAAAAAACAACGAAACAAACACTTTTCTTGGTGAGTGCACTGACAGTAAGCGCACGCGGAAAAGCCCGAATGGGGAGAAGAAATGGAACAAACTCTATGCTGTGCACCAGTCGCAGCATGGTATAAGAAGTGGAGGTGTTTGATTAGAAACAGTGCAGTGAAAAAAGAACATTGACTTATACAGTTTGCTTAAATTTGAAAAAAGAATTTAAGAATGTTGTCAAAAAGCGGACAAAACAGTTACCTGTTAGGAAAACAGTGCAGGGGCTTATTCCAAAGGGGATAGACGGCAATAGCCGAGGAATGAGCGAAACGTAGAAGCAATGAACGTGAAGGTGACTAAAATAACCATTACATCTGAGACAAAAACGATAGGTAAGGCAGCCAAACTGGACGCTTGAAAACTCTTGAACTAAACACATGATCTAATTACACTAGAAAAGCCCAACACGGATTATGCTAATTACACTCCAAGACTACTACGTGGTAACCCTGCTCAAACTTCGCTGCATCTTAAGTTTACACAGTCATCATTACTGTCATTATCTTCAGTCTAACTATGCCCACAGCAGGACAAAGGTATCTCCCTTATCTCTTCATTTAACCCCGCTCTGTGCCAGCTGTTGCCATCTTATCACCGCAAATTTCCTAATCTCATCTGCCCACCTGACCTTCTGCTGCAACCTGCTACGCTTGCCTTCTCTGGGAATCTAATCCCTTAACGATCATTGGTTATCTTGCTTTCGCATTACATGGCCTGCTTATTCCATTTCTTCTTCTTGATTTTGATGTAAATTACGCGAATTTGTTCCCTTACTCACTCTACTCTGTTCCTTTCTATTAATGTTGCTTCCACCATTCTTTCCATATTTCGCTGTGCTGTCCTCAGTTAAGATTCAATCGTTTTCGTTAGCCTCTAAGTTTCTGCCCTATAGGTAAGTACCTGTATGATACAGCTATTGTGCACTTTTCTCTTGAGGAATATTGGAAAACTGCCATTCAAGATCTGAGAGTAGCTGCCATGTGCCCTCCGTCCCACCTTATTCTGCTAGTTATTTCACTCTCGCGGCCCTGATCTGTGGTCACTAAACTGACCTAAACTTGATGTATTCCCTACCACTTCCAGCGCTTCGATGCCTAAAGTAAACGGTTGTTTCCTACTGAGACAGTTGGATATTACTTTAGTTTTATCCATATCAATTTTTAGGCCCATCGTTCTACTTTTCCTGTCTGGGCCACTGATCATGCTTTGCAGTTCGTCTCCTGAGCTACTTAGCAACGCAGTGTCATTATTGAATCGATAATTACTAAGGTATTCCTCATTAACTCTTACAGCCAACTCTTCCCAATCCAGATCTCTCAATACCTACAGTAAATACACAGTGAATAGTGCTGAAGAGGTATTGTCTGCCTGACTGACACCCTTCCTAACTGGGGTTTTACTACTTTTTCTGTGGAGGATGGTGACGACTGTGCAGCCGCTATAGATATTTCCAAGTACTTTTACGTATGCCTCTCAGAAAACACCGTAGTACCGTAATGCCTACATTACTGGTAAGGTTTCAACTGAGTCATATACTTTTTGTCATCAATGAATTCTATATATAATGGTTGGTTATATTCTGCGCACTTCTCTATCCCCTGATTGATAGTGTGAATACGGTCTGTTGTTGAGTAGCCTTTACGAAAGCGAGCCTCGTCCTTTGGTTGATTAGTGGTTGCTAACATGATATCAACGAATAATTGGACTGGAGCTTTAATCTGCCTTTGAAACAATCGATCCTTCGCAGTCTCCACTGATAGATGAGGAAGAAGGTGCTGTACTTCGGTCGGTACATACGGCTAAAATGTATTTCTTTAACATACACCTTCCATGAAAACTCACTTGTTTGTTTCTTTCAGAAAATTTATTTGTCTAATACATCAATAAAAAGGGAATGCATTTTCAACCAATCAACTTACTATTACGCACTGATTGCACGTTCAACGTTAACACTGCTTTGTGATGCAACAAAGTGTTTCTAGGTTCTTTTTTACTAAGAACGATAACAAATGAAACCACATCCTCCTTCAGTGCTTACAGAGAGTATGCAACAGATTTCAAAACAACTGTACGTAACTAGTTGTTTTCCTAATCTAACCTTGCTTGCTCTTTGAATGTAGTTTGAATGATGAGTGCCAAGTTTTGTCGTGTGCGAATGTGTTTATGCTTGCTTTCATACTTTCAAAGATTTTTTTCTTTTTCTACCAGCAACTGACCCCCCTCCCCCACCGCTCTTTTCTGCCGTGAGTGTTGACAAATAACAGGGAAAATGGTCCTCAAAGCTCATGGAGAATTCCTTGAGTAAAACTCGAGTAACATTCCGGCGCCACTGGTTCAGAGACAGTCGTAGAAATAACGTTAGTGAAGCCCGCTGTGGGAGGCTTTGTACATCTTGGATGAAGGAAAACCTAGAACAGGCGCCAACTGAGATCAGCGTGAATCAAATTTCAGAACCATCTTGGGATTTCATTGACTACTGTCTCTGAGCTTTTGAGACAAGATTCATACCTGCGATGCATGACAGCCACCTTATTCGTCTCTCAACTTTTAATATAGGAGTCGAGCGCATTTTTTTCCTGAAGCTACAGCGCTTGTTGGACGATGCAGGTAACAAGACTAATTTTGCGTGAAAAGATTGCATGAAAGAATGAGTTCCGGGTTTACGACTACCGTCCAGGAAAGAAACCAGAGAATGTCCAGAGTGTCCAGAGAGTGTCCATAGAATAGAAGTCACGGGAATCTTCGTGCAAGAAGAATGAACGGCAAAGTCTGAGCTGCATGAAAGAAAGCGGAGTTGACGGTTTTCGGTGGTGATGCAAGTAAAAAAAACTTTTCTTCTGGACGCACAACTAACAAGGAACACCACGATGCAGTTTTTCGCCTCTCCAGCGGTGCCGCCAAAGAAACGCCAGGGTTAGATACTGCGGATTCTGCTGCCTGTAGCCGCTGTACCACAAATGTGCATCTGCTCGTTCAACGCGTTGCGTGGATGTTTTCTTGGTGAAACACGAGGTCAACGCAGGCCTGTCAGCTTTAGTGCGGTCCTGATGTGTCTCTTTGCTACTATTTCAACAGCTGAAAGCTTATTTAAAAGGGAAGCTATCTCAGAGCACCGAAAAGTCACAAGGGAAGACGTCGCAACAGCTGGTGGCCATTCGAAAATAAAAGTTTGCGATAGGCCTTGAGAAATGGGACGACTTAAATGTGCCGAATCCCATGAACAGCACATTTGACGAGGATTCATTGCCCTGCGTCGCCCGCTTTTTTGAAATGAAAAGCGTTGCACACTATTCGGGTAGGCTCCGTAAACCCCATAAAAAGCTCAAAAGCCTTTTTTCTCCGTGTGTTGGAAAGCAGTACTCCGCTGCAAAGGCGGCCAGTCCTCTGCACTGCTTTTTTCACGTGAAGTATTCATGAATTACATTGCAGAGAAAAAAAAAAACTTCCATTTAATGTACAGATATGAAAGTCATTTCCCATAGCGGCTTCAGAATGTTATCCTGCTACCTAAGCCAACAATCCTTCTCGAATTAGATGACGCTGAAGTATTGCTAATGCCTGCTGACAAGCGATGACCTCTTTCAGGTTGAGCTGCCACTGCACGACTGGGAATTCTATAGGACGCTGCGATTCGCGGTATGTATCCAACATTGCTCTTTGCTCCGCCGTTGTAATATAACTGTCCCTGTGGAATGATTTCATGTCGCGGCTACTAGGAGATCTCGAAGATAGCGAGGATGTGGCGTCGCTGGAGCCGAGAGAAAAAGAGAGAGAGAGAGAGAGAGAGAAAGAGAAAAAAATGAGCCACTCCCTGATTGCGTTAGGGGAGGATTCCTACGATAGCATTTCGTAACTTGGCCTGCGCTCTGGCTACGGACTATTAACTGGAGCAAGACCAGGCGCGTCGCTTTCGACCGCATTCAGACGCACGTTGCCTGCGCTCCTGTTTCTGGACGAGCGCACGCACGTATCTCCTAGCAATTGTAACACCTTTACGCGCCCTGTAGCTGTTCAAACTTTCTGCTGTCTGCCGCTTGCGCTGAAACGCAGCAGCATCCGCGACACAAGAGGAAGCTGACGCCATCGTGAAGCGTGCACCACGCGCGATGAGGCAACTCGTTGAGCGTGCGCTCCCCGGCATCAGCCCAAGTCCCATCTCCCTGCGATGTTCCCAACTCATCCTGTAAAACCATTTGGTCAGAGAAAAGATTACTGACTGAGGCGTGCACAATATGTTAACAGTCTTTGATTTATGTTGACTGAATGGTGAGTACGGGTTAAGGTTTAGTCTAATAACATCTTCTTAAGGCAATAACAGCCAATGCCCATTGCGAACAGGCAGCTTGTTAACACTGCAAGGCAACCAGTTTAGTGTTCTACGTTTTTTTGACACTGGGGTTTAATGAAGCCCTCATGGTCCTCAAAATCAGAATTTGAATATCACCCAACCGAACAAACATTAACGCATGCGGCCAGCTGCGCAGCAGCGGCCGCAGTGCCCCCGCTTCTTGCCTTGCTGCTGCATGTTTCGCGCAGCGCATTTTTTGGGCCGTTCGCCCCATTTTTCCGATTCCCTACACCTCATCGCTCTTTCACTGCCTTCTCTTCTTTCTAAACGCCCCGCGCCACCTTCTTTGCACGTTTGTAGTCCTTCTCGCCAATCCGTGCCGCGTGCTTCGCCTCAAAGGCCCAAGGTCGTCTAAAAGTTAGCTCGTTCTCGCAGCTCATGGGCCTGGTGGGAAGCTTGCTGTTGGTGTCTCATGAACAGACAAAAAGAAAATGTGCTCTATTCGGAGCTTGGTTCAAAATAAAACGTGAGGTGCTTTTTAAGCCGACGTTTTATGGAGAAAACTCGCGTTGTATTCGTACAAACACGGTAACATTGCCTTTGATCGGCGCCAGTATCGTGACACTTCCCATACGAGGGTGTGAGCGCGGGCTGCCAGAGCCGCAGCGCTTGACGCTCTGGTTTTCTTGACGGGATGGGGGAGCAAGCTTGTTGAAGCATCAGCAGGATTTCGATCGTTACTAGAATCTACCTTGAAAAGGAATTCAGACGAATACAATAATTAAACTCATATCCTTATATCATTCCTACAGATGTCCACAAATACAATATCCTCAAAAAAGAGAGTATGTGGCTGCTAACACACAATTAGGGCAAACAGTGCTAAAATACGCCATCCTTCGGGGAATTGCGGATTCGCGGAAAGCCAGGGACCTGAGTTAATAGAAGACGAAGACAATGCTCACTGCAATACGGTGGGAGGTACTGGTGAAGAAATGGTACACAGCGCAACACCGGTCTTTAAAAAAAACTAGATTTTGCATCCTACAGCTGCCTGATTGCCGAGAACTTCTGAAAAGACCGTCATGCTTTTATTTGCTGAAATTTAAGAATTTTTTTGAACGATAAACGAAAGATAAGTTTGAAACTACCCCTGTGCTTTCGAAGAAATGATGTCGCCATCATCCTGCGCAAGCTTGAGAGAGCCGCGGCTATCACTGGACGTAGTAAAAGCGTTGACGGTGGGGAACAAAGCCATCTGTGCATGAAAGACGATCGGGAGGAGTGGCCGCAGCTGAGCCTCGGTCAGCTCCATGGTCGGCAGCCGGTCCTTGCTTCCAAAAGACGGTGAAACAGCGGGTGCCGAGTTGCGACACGACCGGAATGCATGGCAAGCAGAACTCTTAAACTGTGCCTTATTCAGTGCACAGACTGTACTGACGGAAAGTTTCAGCATATTTTTTAGTAGTGATGGCATGCGCGTTCTTGCTCAATTTTACTTCTAAATGTCCTTGCATAGGGCCGCGAAAGCAGTAACTGAAGACCTTAATTGCGATAAATACCCGGATGCCATGCGTCACTGAGAACACTGACTAGAGTGTGAAGACTTCGGGTGGTCGCCTAGTCCAATGTGATCCACTATGAGAGGCGCTACGAGCGAACAAGTTTAGAACCGACCTAGTTACCGGCGTCTTCTCGACTAAATGATTTAGGTGATAGACTAGTTGGAAGCGGAGGCTGCACCATTCCAGAGGACGATGTGGCATACATGTGTCAGGAGGAGCAAGGTGCTGGAATAGTTATGCGCACGTCTGCGGCGCCACCCCTGAGTAAGTCCTGTAATTCTATCAGGGAACAAAAAAAGCATGCTGAATATAGGCGGCGCATATTGATCTTAAAGAAATTGACCCTTTTTAGGGCATTGCTTTTAACGTATATTTTGTCTTTCACATTTACTAGCAACTGGAAACGTTCTGTTCTGTTACCACGAGGAAGAGAAATAAGGGACGTGAGGATATTTTGACGAGACGAAGAAAAGGGCGAGTGCAGCTGCAAAGAACTGACACCGAGTCAAGGGTTAGATTTTCATTCTTCTCCTTATGCTGCATTAGCAGTAGAAGCAGTTGCTTCTCGTATGGGCACCTTCTAGTTAAGAATTTTAGGTGACAGTAGAAATAATAAATAAATATACAGCCGTTGACATTAGAAAAAGAACGAATATGACGGATTGCATTGCAACTACCCAAGACCTTTTGATTGTTGTTGGAAGTCCAAACCTGAGAAACTTTGAAATGATGGATGCAGCCTCCAGTCTGCCTGTGGTGTCACGCAACGTATTTCTCTGCTCGCGCCAGAGGTCGCGCCTAGCAACGAGCGGCATTTTCAGCGAAGCGGCCTTGAGACGCTGGACATATCCTTTGATATCTGTATGGTTCAATTTTTGCCCTAATTATATTGCGAGTTGTATAGTTCGTCTTTTCATGCTATCGTAGTTCATCCCTTTTGTGCTATGAAATGACGGAGAAATGTCGCTGTTGTCAAAATTCACCGAAGTTTTTTTCTTTTTGTGCACATATCTGTCGCACTAGGGGTACAAATCACACGTCGCTCCCCAAGCTACGCATCCAACTTATTCTGCGATACTCCCGAGCACCAGAGCTTACTTGAAAGCGCAGAAAACCTCACATTACACCTCACATTCAGCTGCTTTCCTTGTTGTCTACAAAACTACTGTTATTGTTGGGGGCTGGTATTCGGCATAGAGGGCAATCAAGGTTCTACACCGTGTCCGTGGATGTGAGGACAAGAAGGGGAGAATGGTGCTTCCGAGGCTAGTGCAGTCGCAAAGCGCAACTCTCTTTCACTCTCACTTTCTCTATTTTCCCGCCGGGAAACGACTAAAGGTTAAAAAGAACTTCCGTGAGAAAACGTTCTCGGAATACATCCCTACTCCACTGCCAATTTCTTTTCGTTCACGTGAAGGACTCTTAACGAGCATCCGCCCTCTGATTTGATCAGCACGTATACCTGTAGGCGTCGCGAAACAAGAGGAATTGTAGGCTGAAAAAACAAACGAATCACCAAACAAATTGCACGTTTTGAGCATTGGAAACAGAAAGAAAGTATAATGAAAAATAAAAACTTCGTTAGGCCTCTTTGTCTGCCTATGTGTGCAATGACGTGGATATTTGCGCGAACACTGTTGACGCGATAGCCAAAAGAGAACAATAAGAAAAAAATGGTTTGGTTTGAAATACTCAGCGCTATTGAATAAAATGCGCCTTTTTCTGACCAGTGCACTGCCAAATATAAGACCTCACATAACATGTAATGTCATATTCCCGCCAGCAGGATTAATTCACCAATCCCTTCAGTGGGTATCACCCGTCGTTAGTGTCATTTGTGGGTGTGTGGAAGTTACATGGGAAATTTCAGTGACATACCAACAATTCTAGACAAAAGCATTTTTGAGCGGGAAACCGTTGATGAACGTTATTCTTTAATATAATTTAAGATTCCACTATAACAATCAATATATCCGCAGACAACGCCAAAGCAGTGTTGAATTTTTTTTTCTATTAACGTAATTTCTATCGTCAAAAGCGTTCCCCATTCGTTTTCTACGACAGTCTTAACTGCTCGATGCAATCGATGGAAACACTTTACAAAGATTTTGCAACATATCAGAAGAATGGGCTATTGCCTTCAATGTTTTTATAACAGTATCTTACATTTTTCCAATTTTCAAAAATTTTTACGCCGGAATGTTGTGCATGATGCGAAGAAAAAAGCGAATGCTAGCGTTTTTGAATAGGCTTTAAAGCACCGGCCTTTTTGTACCAAGTTATTGCATTTGTAGCATGATATCTTTATCGTAAATAGCCTCTTTCTTGCAGTCTGATGTGCTTCTTGCTTGCCTTAACTTGAAATGTATATAATAGTAGCCAAGTTCTAATGGGGCTTTTTTTTATACCGCTAAATGTCTTCTAGAAAACTTTTTTCTGTGGGACAAATATTTCTCCCAAATTTTTCAAGTCTATTCAAAGATTGGAGCCTCAAATGTTTCGACCACTCCTACTGACATGACGTGCAAAAGGATATCTGAGGTATATCTATGTGCAAGTGAAGGCGACACTTTATGGGGTAAAGTGTGGCTGGCGGAAGTGTCGCTCTATTTGTCCGTGTGATGCACGTGACAGCGGGATAAAGGTGTCATCTCGCCGGCTATTTGGAGCAGGGTGTCAGCAGATATGGGGGCTCGGCTACTGAGTAAATTTAGACGGAGCCGAAACACTCATGTGTCGATCAAAACCACGACTGGTATAAATTAATCCGCCATGTTCAACTGCAAGCTGCTCCTAGAGTGTGGAATTGGGAGGCAAATTTATATGAATCGAAGAAGACCGTTCAGGAGATGAGTGATTAATGAAAGCATGCTTTTCTGCGTACGACGGGAGATTCTCAGCGAATGTGTGGATGAATAGAAGCGAGTATAGAAAGGAGATAAATACTCTCTATTTATTCTACTTGGGTTGGGAAATGTTTAAAAACATCGCTGAGTTGCTCTATTTTGCTATTATATTTCCACCCGGTAAACAGGGTGGCCGTACTGAAGCTGACTCGGGCCAACGGCTTCTTCTGGCGCCTTTGGTAGACGCAGGAGCCATCGCGCTTTCTGTGAATGCGGACACCTGGAGTTGATCCGGCCAGGCGATAGGCTTGAGCTAACGAACTAATCACGTTGAGCTGCTACTTTCGCTAGGAGAATTCACAACCCGCCGAACGCCATTTTAGGAATAAGGTTAATAAAGTGTTCAGCATTCTTAAGCATCAATTCCTTAACTTTATTGAGAATAAAACTTGCCCTGATCGTGCGGTGTGCCTGTAGCATGCATATCGGCTGCAGCGACGAATGGTTCCATTATTAGGCGGCGCCACGAAAAAGACAGGCTTTCGGGATTGGTGCCTTTCGCGCAAAAATTGAGAGTGGGCGAGATCACATTGTAGCCACTATAAAAAATAAATTGGATTCCCTTAGTCCATGCCTTTTCAGAGTCTCTGTTCTAGCTTAGGCGTTAAGCCTAAATGCTGGCCATTGACGCTCACTGCTATTAAGTAATTTTCAGACTTTCCTTTTTTCTTTGAAGCCATTGGTTTGTAATTCTAGGCTGAAGTTTCAGAGCGTAAAAGAACGCCAAAAATGCAGATGAGTCTGTGCTCGAAATAACTTTTTCACTGATCGCTTACATAAAAGAAAGTACTTTTTTGAGAAAAAACGAAGAATATTGTGGTACCACATCCTGAGGTTCAATATATTACAGAGCAAGGAAACGTTGGTGGAACGCTATAATGTAGTGAGGGCACAAAAGTTGACATCAGAGGACTACTGTTACAAAGCCTTTTTTGCAAAAGGACTCGTTTTTAAGCTCTAAAGTGAGTAGTTCTCCCGAGGTGGTGACTGATTTTTGGTCTGCACTTTTTTCTTCTGTAGCGTGAGCACGGAAAGCACTAAATATCCGGTGGAGTGAGCAGGCCACAGTCGACAATGCATTAAAAGTTGGTCTTGCCGGTTTAGCCGTTGGTAAGAAAGCGTTTCTGTTTCAGTCGATGCATTATATTCCAACCTCCGAGGAAGAAAGCGAGCGAGGAAACGGATGCGAGGTGTCAGCGGGCTTAGATAAGATACAGAGAAGGAGCTCTGACTGCGAACTTGTTCGTCGCCATAGACCCCATTAGTTATGCAACCGGATGTATTGCATCGCAGACAATGAGGTGGTGCAGGACGTCGAACCGTCCCAGGTGGCACTCAGCGCTGTAGAGCGCACGGCCGGTAGTATACACACGCTGGGCGGCCGGAGGAAGGGTTGGCTGCCGTTCGCAAGACTGCGGTAAAAACCGTTGCTCACGTTGCTGTCGTCGCGATTTACATCGCCGAGAGAAACAAAAATGGCAGGGTTTTAACGTAGTTAAACCGAGTAGGACATGCGAAAACACTCGAGGGAACACCGTCTCAAAGGCAACTGCGTGCAAGATCTTGTCGTCAGCCGCTATTGGCAGCCGCGCGCGGGGAAGGGGCGGCGGTTTCGCGCGTTGACGGAGCAGCTGAGCAAGGCCTCCGCCGCTGGCGCTCCGTCAAAGGCCTAAGGTTGAGGCTTCACACATGCCTCGGGTTTTTCAGCTTTGCTAGTGAAGTAGCGCTTTCACGCTAAAAGTACAGAATGCATAAAGGGAGTTCGAGGTTGCCACG
Source organism: Amblyomma mixtum (assembly GCF_055824585.1). NCBI lineage: Eukaryota > Metazoa > Arthropoda > Arachnida > Ixodida > Ixodidae > Amblyomma > Amblyomma mixtum. The sequence continues at coordinate 112,934,473 of NC_143014.1, forward strand.
CAACAGAGACGACACGTAGTGACCTGGAACGTCTGCTTCTTGGTCCGTAGTCTTTATTGCTCGCTCATCTGCGTAAAAAGCGCTGGTGCGACTTTTGGCATCTGTTCTTGCCGCCTTTCAGACACTCTCTGCTCTTCCCTTTCATTACGGCTCTGGAGTTTACTTCACCCATTTTCTTTCGCCTTCACCTGCACTTAACTTCCCTTCCAGTTCTCGACGCACCTCCTCCCACACCCCGCCTTATTGATTCAGACTAATATTCGAAGGTTTCGACGTGCTCTTTCATATCCCGCCCGGCTTATATGCCGGCGGGGCCGACTCAGGCGGAAGAAAACGCTCGCACGGGAACGGGAAAAGCCGCACTGAAGAGTCTTAATTAGCGTCCTGCAGGCCTCGATTTTGCTCTGCAGTATACGCAAACGGGATAAATTTGGATCTAAGAGGTCCGGTAATAAGTCCTCGATTCTCTTTTGTGCCGCCCCGGATGGAAGTTTAGCGATGACGCACAGCCGCGAGTAATACTTCCGTAGAAATAGGAAGAAAGGGAAAAAAAGTACGAAAGCGACGGCGCCATTTTTGCATTTAACATGGTCTCAATCTCCAGGATGATGTCTTGAAAGTTTTGAGTCATTCGATTAAGCAAATCGAAGAATGAAGATGCGCCTTTGCACACGCTCAATTTTATTGTTGTGAACGCCCACAGTCTAAGATTATTAGCAGGTTATAAGGGTCGCATACGATGTTCGCTTCCTTCGAGTTCGGAGCATTTTACATGTTGTTGACTCAAAATAGAGTGGTTCTGCGTTTGATGGCGACGGCTCGGTCAGGTGCGCTGAAATGTGAACAAGAAATGTTTGTATAGTTCCTTTTGCTGAAATGCATATTGCAGCCTTTTATACAATTAAGTGATTTTAATCGTCCGTCAGTCTTTTCTTGCGTTATCACAGGATAAAAAGAAATCATTTCTTTTTTGTATTGTTATACTTCCGGTCCGCTAAGCAGCTACTGTAGCGCTTTGTTGGTCTCACTTTAATTCAAAATCAACTCCACAAAAAGCCATTTTGGCCTTTTCTGCGTGTAGTAATTGAAAGCAGAAACGACAGCTTTAGAGAAACGCACTCAAAATTTTTGTATGCTCACAAGCCAACGCTTTTCCTTCTGTGTTTTATGCAGTGTCACATATGTAGAACTAAAAAAAATCTATAGAATACCTCTCCTTTTCATAACCTCAAAGACGCCTGAGGTAATCTTTTGTTGTCGTCTTGTACTCACGCCAACATGTGCGTTCAGGTTTTCATATATAAGAGATTAGTTGGCAGTTTAATAATGCACCTATTTATCAAGATATTACGCAGACAATTTTGAAAAGCCACTCAAGATATTGTACCGTCTTAAGAAATCTGTCATGCACGTCTTACAAACGATGGGATTCTGTGCATATTTTTGTGCACTAAAAAAAATTGCCTACTAAATAAAATTGGCGCGTATTCAGGCAACTTTCGAAACATCAACGCTCAAGCGCGAACAACGGACATAGGCTACAACTGATTTGCATTTCGATAATTAGCGCAACCTACCGAAAGTTGCAGTTTGATTCCTCCCTTTCCTAGTTAAGAACAGTAAGCAGCCTGTGTTCTCGGTTTTGCTTCTATAAAAAGCTGATTACTTTATTTACCTGACTGAGCATAGAGCGCGTGAGCTTATTAGTTACAAAGCTAAAAAATTAGTTAAAAAGTACTGAAAGGTCATTGCCTACGTGGCGAGTGAGTTGGCGTAGCGCACGACATCGATAGGAGTTAACAAAATATGTTTGTGCGCCTTGTGCATGAAACAAGTCTATCAGTTAAGCATGGATGTGCCTGACACAAAGTGTAGTAAAAATGCGTTCAGATGCTTCAAAGTGCTCTCGCGTCGGGACGATTCATAATGTTGCAACGTGCATACCAGATCTCACGAAGAAACACACTGAGTGAGGCCAGAATACTTTCTTGCTTGTCTTGAACCGCGCACAAGCTTGTCCGGAGCCACAGCGCGTCACCCACCCTGCACACCTACCCGAAGAGATCGTCGATGAAGTGTCTCTGGAATTCACTGTCAGCATCGCAGTTTTCCCCTTTTATCGTCAGTGGAGAGGGGAGGGGGAAGATATTGATGGCTGTGAAGAATCGCATCCAACATACCACCAAGATCGAGACAGGCGCATTGATCAGCTTTGTGGAGAACCATCATGGCCTGCAACGGCAGCCGACAAAGAGCACGCTTACGTAGCTTAATGACTCGCGCGTACGTCCAGTCGTCGTCGGCATCCGATTTTGAAACGTTTAGACAGACAACGACCGCGTTTTTTCTGCTTTATTTTTGTGCCTTATTAAGCGTGGCTGACTGTGCGGTATCGCACGGTCACAGCTGGAAGTAAGCATGCTCTGTGTGCTTTACATGCATACACGAAAAAGAAAACGCTAACAAAAGATAAGAATGTAAATAACGTGTGATGGATTCTCAGTTAAACGGAATTATTAATTAATGCGAAAGAATTACTAGGCTATGTCGACGATGTAGTGTCACAAAAACGTGTCCGCAGTAGTTGTGTCGCTCTCAAGAAAGATAGGATTAAAAAAATGGTAGAAGTCGATAGAGGACAATGTGAGGATGATGCGCAAACAATTTGATGTAAATAGGAGGATTAGTTAATTAATTGGAGGCAAAAACGTCGAAAACCGTCGAAATAGCGCGGATGTCCATATAGTGATTGGATGGGAAAACAACCCTGGACGGCAAAATAGCGGAAAAATAGACAAAATAGTGAAAATAAAGTTTGAAATGGATTTAAATCTGCTTGTTGAGTAATAATTAATCGAACAAGAAAGTTTGATTGATTTAGTTAATTAATTAGAAGCAAAAGTCGTTGGATGGTCGAATAAGCTGGACGGGGATATAGTACGTAGAAAGAAAAGCAGCAATGGCGCCAAATTTGAAAAACCAAAGTGCGTGACAGAGGTGAATGCTGATGTAATCAGAGTGAATGAGATTAATTAAGTTGATTAATTAAGAAAACTGTAAAAATGTGATTGAAATCCTTTGTCATGATCATGAGGATCATGAGCAATTAATGACACATAAATAGCTAATTAATGTGCTAATGAATGCCAATGCGATGCTAACTAAGAGCAAAGAGGAGCAAAGAGTATCAAATAGGGGCAGTGAGTATCAAAGCGAGGCAAAGAGAGACAACGAGTACCGTGGAGGCAGGCTTTCGCATTCAAAAATGTGGGTTGCCGCAGTGATCCCTACCGTTTTTTGGCCAAAGTGCAGACGGCAGCCTTCTTTTCTTGTTTGTAGAGAAAATTAAAGCCACGAATAACTGCAGACGTTCACTTTTAGTACGTTTATCTTAGAGAACACTGTCCCAAGCACATACATAAAATCATAATGAGGCCTCGGGATCAAGGGTCGATGGAAACTCCTATCACTAAAACAAAAAATGGTGCACTTCTGCAGAGATCACGGACAAAATATGAGAATTTATAAAAGCATACAAAAAATTATACACTCAATTAAATGCACAAATGAAACTGACACATTCCGAATACCAAACACAGCAGCGAACAATTGGCTTACTGAACAAAACTCTCCAAATTAATAATTTTTCGAGACTAGAAGAAACTGGCGGAGATTACACTCGAAATAATAAATCAATAATATTAATAATATTCGTGAGGCGGCGTTGTATTCCACAATGATATGACTGGAATGTTCGCTGCTCCGTAGTTAGCCAGGACACTAGCTTGGGCATGTTAGTTATTCATTTGTGACGGAAGAGCGCAAAACAGCGCCCGTAGTTAGGGCTGTCCTTATGAATAGATAGTTATCGTACAATGCGAAGAGTGTGCGAGTAAGGAAACTGGTTGTTGCTAGTCAGTGTGAGTGGTAGCTTACCGATCATTAGTTTGTAAACAACGATCACCGAAGTAAAAAATGCTTCCCTGCACATTTGGCGTTTCAAGACTTACGTATGGAAGCTTTTTCGTTTTGCCTAGGCACAAAGGAGGTTATCTCTTGAGGACTGCTGCGACGGGAGCACAAGTGGAGCAGTTACGAAAAAATTGTTCGCATTGTAAAGGGTAAAGCCAGTAGTAAAGGTAGCAGCTAGTCATGACGTGTAATAACTTTATTCCCCATTTTACCTCATCATTTACAAGGCGAGCAATTCTTCCGTAACCTGACATGCCGCTTTGTTGAGAAACCGCACAGACATTTCACTCAACAAAGGCACCATGTACAAACTTGTACTTGCTTCGTTGCTCAGAAACAGAATGCACTTTTCGTCGCTACTTTATTATGACAATTCGAGGCACGTCCTGTCATTCTACATAAAGACCTTACGATCGTTTGATAAGTCCTGCTTTGCTTACGACCGATCACCGAAGCTGTTTTTCGAAAGGAATGCGACTCAGAACACCCCTAAGAAAGCAAGATGCCAGGTAGGCAGGAGTTTAAACGCATTTTAGGTAGGTCGGCTGGGATGGCCGGCAGGGAGCGCGTTAATTGCAACCCTTTTTGAAATAAATGTATCAAGTGGTGTTAACTTATGCGCGCAAAATTATTAGTCGAGATATGGTGTGAGATCTTTCTCTTGGCTGCATTCGCCGCATCGCAATGTGTAAATGCACGTTTTGATCATAATAACGGCATTCTGCCCTAAACGTAGTTGCCTGGTCACCTTAGCTACTGGGAGCTCTGGCGGCTGTACAGTTATGTGCCACACGCGCTCACCCTCCCAGAAATAGACCGTATGCTGACGGGGCACTCTTCATCCTTGGGCCACTTGCGCCTCTCGTGGAGGGGCACCTGTCTGCACGGGGTCGGCAAGCCTGCACGAATATTGCGAGAGATGCCACCTTTCTCGGAGCATTCAAGGTGGCAGCGATAAACTCGCGGCGCTCCAGCGCTCCCTAATGGAGCCATTACGTGAGGCGCTGCCAACTAGAAGCAAATGTTCGCGAAGGCGACGCCTGATGGCCCGGTACAAGGCGTCCTCCGGTTATGAATGACAGCTCCTCCCGAGGCCGCTAGGGCAGAATCTCGTCCGGTGAACGGTAGGGTAAGAGATGGATGATTTTTCCGTCTTTATAATTTATTTTCATTGGTCCCCGCCCTCTGCACGCTGCATATGCTGAACACGTAGGGAGGCATGTCAGAAAACATCTTTGGACTAAATCTTAATTTTCTCATCATTAGCGAAGCGCTATAGCGAAGCAGATAACCGCGTTTACCGGCAGGCTCAGTTTACATAAAAGTTAACGCAATATGTGCAATACTGCCCTGAGATTGAAACAAGGGTGACTGGTTTATGCGACCTAAGCCTCTCTTCTTTGACCTTTGATATGCTTTCATTTTAACCCGGACAGCCAGCAACTGCAAGTGGCATGCACGCACGCAGGCACGCACATACGCACGCACACGCGCATGCACGCACACACACACACACGCACACACGCACACACAAACGCACGCGCGCACACACACACACGCACACAAACGCACGCACGCACGCGCGCGCACACACACACACATACACACGCACGCACACACCTGCTTTTTCATTTGGAAAATGTGAGGGGCTCGACATCGCAGTGGTCATCATTTCTGAGGTAAGTCGGCGGCCCAACGCCCTCTCACCATGAGAATGAGTCTTTTGGAGGGCGACTAAGATTTTCGGGTGCCGTCAGGTTCGGCTATCATTGCACTTTTCTGAGTTCAGACGCTACTTAGCCGAACGTGGTTGCACAGTTTTACACCAGGGTAAGGACTATGGCCCTTTCTGCGTGTTGATGGGTTCGTTAGTGGGAACGTCTTTACGTAGCTTTAAATGTCTTCTGATAGGAATGCTCTCCTGGGGAGCGAGAAATTTAACCCCTGTTCTGGTTCGCTTTATTTTCTCCGCTCGGTTACCCGCACGAGAGCCTCATTCGGTGTGATGGAAATAAGTTTTCTGCGGCAGGTGGTCATCTTTCAGTTGAGAAATAAAAATTTATCTGCGCGTGGATGTATTTCAAGTGACATAAGATTAGGCCGAGTTCTGCGGGTGGCAAATGCGGCGAAAAAGAAAGCCACATTTTTTCTTTGTGAATGTTGACAAATAAGAATTGGAACCACTGTCGTAGTCCGTGGTTTCACTACGCAGCCGCTTGTCCCCTGAACTTGTAGAAGCATGAAGAATTTGTAGCTTCTTTGTACAGACATGCACAAGATGTAAAAAGAAACGCTGCAAGTTCTCAACAAAGCAGCTATCACTCTGGCAGGAGCTTGTTTGAAATGTTGATCCGAGAAATTGAATCTCGGGAGATGAAAAGGCATTTCAGGCGTGTTTATGCTAATTGTGCGGCTGTATCTACAGGTTCAGAAGTTTATCTGTACAATCTTTAGAAAATGCAACATTAGAAGCCGCTTCTTTGGTTTGCGCAACTGAATGTGAAACAAAGTTTTGCTGCACGCAATTCTCTATTCGGTATATAAAAAAGAAATACCGTTTTGAAGAGCAGTCACGATAAGGGCTCCACTAGCTTTCGAGACGGCCAAAAAATTACAAGGGGCATTTAATTGTGCTTACATGCTATGAATCCCAAAGCATTGTGCACTACTGCTGTTTCCGTTGGTGCGTATGCGTTTTGTACGTTTGTGTGACTTAGTTCTCGTTGGCCACCAGACCACACACCATTCGGAGCTCCAGGGGTTAATCCCCATATATGTAGAACTGGCCATTCTCTACTTAACATTTATAGATGGCGGCCAATCCTCACACCATTACCAGCGCAGTGGTTAAGCGATGCGTCACTGCACCGGCAGGCGACTGTTCCTGTCACAGCCACTCGTAGGCATTGTACGACCCATGTTGCTCACACCGAGCAACTTCTCGCGCAGCTGGCGCGAAGCTGCTCCGAACTTACCCGACCTTACCCGAGTTACTAACCGAGCTTACCCGAGCTTTTTTCGATTAGCTGCGGATTGCGCGGCTCCCCTCCAAAATTACCCGAGCTTACCCGAGTTACTAGGTAACTCGGTTTCTCGGTAGTAACTCGGTTAAGCTACGGTTACCCCACGCTTTCTATCACCACTTTCTGTTAACGCCATTCATGAGCCAAGCAATTAATAATCTAGAGTTTTTGTTGTTTTTAATCAAATGTATATTAAAGTTGAGCGCATTTTTTCACTCGACACTTGTTGCAAACCTGACGCGGACCGCAAGTCTAACCAGCGCTTTTTTTTTTAACTGAAAGTGACAATGTTGCCTTGTCTTCAGTCCTTTCCCTCCCATGCTTGACATTATTCTAAGGAAACTTGGGGTGTGCGCACGTTGCATGCGCAGACTAGGCATCTGTTGAGGCTATCGTAACTCACAAACAATTTCAATTCAGAGCGGAGATCCTGCTCGGAGATTTGTAAGGCCCCAACACATGGACTGCGCTTGCAAGCACGCACTTCTTACTATGCTAAGGGGACAGTGTAGGTGTGGACAGTGTCGATGCATATTCAGTGAGCGTTACTTTCACAGTTGAAAGATAGGTATCGATCGGATCCTCAGACGAGTCCAGCGCGTTAAATATTGACGTGGGTATGTTGGAGACGCTTCGCTATATATAAGAGAGGTGGAAACATGTTGAAGGCTGTAGTTACAGGTAGGCGGTCCTCGCTTCCTTCCTATTTCTTATCGACAGCCCAGTTCGTATATACGACTGCGGCTGCGCCGTCACTGCGCATGTGTGTGAGCCGTGGTTCTTATACTGACGACAGTCCAAGTGAGAAAACAGATAAATATGTTTGAGCTCAGAATAGCGGATACAGAAGCAGAGGGAAAATGAACCAACTGCACAAACTCAAAGCTCTACATTGCATTCACACATTCAAAAGTATGTGGCTGACATATTCAAATGGAAAAAGATGCGCGTTTGCTGATTTTTTTGGTCTCACCAGGGACAACTTGATAATACTGGATAACACAGGCATGCTTGAATGTGGAGGCCTATCTCTTCGGCATGCCGCGCAGGCGGCATTTTCAGGAGCACCAGTGATACTATTCGTGAAAGCTCACTTCCGTTTTACGGGAGGTAAGTACACGGAATGCATGCGTTGGAAAGCTGAGGTGTGAAGACGGGTCGCATTTTTTTTTCTATTTTTGCGAAATTTTTTCTATGCAGGTGTAATTTCTACCAAGCGCAGCTTTCTGCAGCATCAATTCCGGCAGCTGGCTGTTACAAGAAGAAAAAGCAGTTTAGCTCACAGAAGGCGTGGTATAAAAGTGCTGTGCATAGTATCAGAACAAGGAAAGGTAGTTATTGTACGCTCTCAAGCAAAAACGATTCGGCGAAGTAAAACTTTCAGAAGAGTGTGCGTGCAATGAAGAAAGAGAGAGAGGCTGGAAGCGAGAAAGGAACTTGCCACCACAAGTAAAAATATCCGCAAAAGAAGAAAGTTTGCGGAGCTCCAACTCGAGACCCAAAAGTGCTAAAGAGCTGCGAGTCAAGAATCTTCATCCATATGATGGGCACTGAATGCTAGCAAAAGTGGTAGAAACACGCAGATGGTGGTTCCAACAAGCCAAGCAATCAGCACAGCCCTTGCAATTGGTATCCAGTGCCGCAAGGGGCAGTCCTGTCTTGGTTGTGGCCACTTCATTGATTGCCGTCGAATTCCTTCGGGACCAAAGCTTTCGTGCGAAAAATAGCTGGCCCTTTTGCGGCAATCTGACACTTTATTGATTATGGGAACCGTGTTATGGCTGACTAGTTTTATGCTTATAGGTGGCAAGGTGGTGCTAATTTTTACTGCTCAATTCGACCTCTTTCCATTGGTACCAATTTGCGAAATTCTCGGAAAGTTGTAGCTGTATATTAATATTCGGCGTGCGCAGTGTTCCTATGTTTGGTAAACACTGGAAATATCCAAGGAAACACCTCATGCCGTAGTTTTTGTCACAGCAGCCTCATTGTGAAAGCGCCTTTCGCGTTTTGAACAAATAGTACGAAATTCCAAGCTTCTAAAAGGGCTGCCTCTTCTTTTCTTGAGATCCCTACCCTGCAGACGGATTAAACGGTGCACCAGTTCTTGCACAGTATCACACGGCAGCAGCTCGTGCAAGCAGTCACAACCTCACAAATCATATTCAATCTCGTATGGGACGGAGACCTAGTCACGACGCTTAAAGCATGCGATCAGCTCAAAGATAACGCATCACAAAACGATGCGCTTGGTGGGAATCTCTCGTGACCTGAACTGTCGGCGCCGAACATGTCGAGCGCTCGAGAGGCCCACCTTTCTGCGAACAAATCGACACTCTGCTGCAATGGCTAAGCCTTAGAAGCAGAGCTTGTGCGAATGAAGAGCCGCATATACTCGCAAGCATGCGGGCTCGAGCCCGTCGCCGTCGACTGTTTGCAGCTGTATAATTTGACCTTTTACTGCCTGTTCAGCTCTGTTATAGCACCCTACTCAAGTTGGGTGGTGGCTGTGCAAAGCTAAATTTGAGGGCAGATTTTATTTTTATTTTTTGCTAAGTGGAGTAGTTCTGCTCCATTCATTTGGAGATCCAACGCTCGCACTCTGGTAGTCAAACACAAATATAGCTCTGGGATGAAGCGACACCTCAGACCTCATCTTCTGCCCTTTTACCCTTGGGGCTGGTGCCATATGAGGCACGAACCTTGATTGAACGCGTCGCCCGGCGTTGTTGGAAAACCTCACCCCTCTAAAACCATGACGGTGCATTAGGTCATCAAGATGACGGCCCGTCAGCTTTTCCATGAAGCGATTGCTTTGTTGTTGGGGGTATTTCGTCGTAGCTAATAGTGCTTTCCCGAAAATCTATACGTTATCTTTCCATAACATTGACTGTCATGGACAAAGGCACTGGCCTTCCAGACAGAAGACGAGACAGAAGTGAAAAAGCTGTTTTCTTCAAGCAATTCAATTTTTTTCTTTGTCCGACAAAAGGGCAGTGGGTTTCACATTTATGAAATGCATCGTTTCAAGAGAAGGCAAGGAACTTCTCTGCAAGCCGTGAAGGCCGACACCCGCTGAGCTTTTCATATAACCGGGAGCTCGAATCGTTGCAGTGCATATTTTTTTTATCTCTTCGCAATGATGTGCTCAGATTTCAAACGGCTTGAATTATGTGTGGCCCCCAAAAGACTAAACATATTCAACAGCAGTTTTAGCCAGAAGTCCCCAAACTACTAAAGGCAGCATAAAATGGAACCATGGTAGAGTGGGACAAAAACTGTCAGCTCCGCGGGTATGCAACACTATTTTATTATTTCCCAAGTGAAGTTACTCCGCGCGTGCGTATGTGACGAAAAGACGATATTGTTTTCTTTCTTCTTTACCTTCGCCTATTCGAACAGTGTTTTGCCTTCCCGTCACCAGCTAAAAAAGTGGATGACGCGCATCATGGGTCCTGCCTCCCCACTAGAGCTCCCTGCTCTTGCAGAAATAAAAATAAAAGATTGATCATTAGAGAATGTCGAACGCTCACCATTTTAATCACTGCCCAGGAGTGAACAGCATATCTCAATAAGCTTTTCGTCATCGCGCGCCGCCCTTAAGCCGCTTGTCGCTGTTGATCGGTGCAAAGCAGCGCGCCCAACAATGAGCTCAGTAACGGTCACGCTAAAAAGCCGGTTTTTATTTCACTTAGGCGCGCGACAAAGGCGGCGACATTGGATCGGCAGGGCATGTCGCAGGCGGGCCGCCCCAATCAATATTTATCAGCCACCATTTCCCGAGGAAGCAGGGGGTGGCAGTCGGCCGCTTACTGGGGAGCCTACAGCACAAGTAAAAGCGGACGCCGCTGCAGGAAATTGGTGTGCGTGCGGCGCGTCTCCCCAGCCAAGTCGCGCGTTGAATTGCGCTGGGCGATGCTGCAGAAACTCATCACAAGTCTCGCGGAGGCAACTTGAGAAATGGCGAGGCCAAAGAAATGAGAGAGCGAAAAGAAGAATGCGCTCTGTTCGCTAAGGCGGAGGGGGTGAGAGTGACAGCAGAGACTGCGACCGTGGGGCAAGGACACGTGTCGCAATATAGCCCGGCAGCCCTGCGGAGGAGCTGGCTCGCGTTTTGGCCAGCACACTGGGCGCGCGGGGTTTATCCCCGCGCAGAAGGGGGAGAGCAGGTACTTTCGCGTCGACCTGCAGCAAGGCGACCGACCGCCCTTAATAGCCTGCCTGCGCGGCCGACGGCCGGACCGCCTCGTTGCTCTGCTTATTTTTTGCGTTCGTCCACCCGCTTCGTTTGCTTCGCGCTAAGATGTTTCAGTGAACTTGCGAACCTGCCGGTACGCGAATGACAAATTTTTGCCGACGAAGAAGAGAGCAGCAAGGCGTAGACGAAGAAAGCTGCAATTATGACTCGCGCGTCATGCGATATAAAAGGGCACGCGGGGAAGAGACGAAGGTTGAAAGAAAGAAAGATGGCCCCAAAGCGTGAGGCTAGGCTTATGCTTTTTCCGTTTTTGCTGCGTATTATGCGCCCACGCGCCCAACGCATCACTGACTCGGTAACTCTCAAGTAATGAAGTAACTCTCAGGTAATCAAGTAACTCTATGTCTGCGAAGCTCTGCGCGCCACATTGGGGTCATTTGTCATGTTGCGCAATGCACGGTCGGATTCTGCGGACTTCATCCGTTTGTTAGTATGAGGGACTGGCGCGATTTCGGGAAGACTCGACGAAACGAATGCACCTTTTTCAATTTTAAAATGCTTGTGCCCCGCGCGTACCACCTTTAGGACTCAGTTCATAAAGAAAGTGATATTACTATGCCACTTAAAGGGGCCCTGATAGACTAGTTAAGCTGCCCACAAACAGATTTCTTCTATAACCCCGCCACCTGTATTGAAAGGTGGGAAATAAAGCGATATGATTTGAATTATTTATGTCACACAGATACAGGTGCAGAACTAACTGAAGAAGGAACGTTCAGAATAAAAGCAAACAGAATATTGCTTTAAACTAGCTTTTCTAAGATTCTTCGTTTCCATTTCATCGTCCTAAGGGTGTAAATTTAAGGCGCCAACCGTAGCAGCCACTGCGTACAATATAGAGGAAGTATGCGCTACATATTGCTCTGTTGAGTGTAATTCAATCTCGCGCAACCAGACGGCGTTGCTTACATGGTGAGGACAACTCTAGGTTGTCCAGTGATGCCTTCCACACGTTTATAGCGCCTCGTTCATTTTTCCAATATAGACCATGAGAGTCTGCAAAGCAGCAATGGCCTGCTCGTGATTTGTTTTCAAGGTTTGAAATTAAGCAGCCCCCAACGTACCATTCTAATTATTTGTGCGATTATGAAAGCAGCAGCCGTCCTGCAGCGTCAGATGGCTCGGACAGGTACGAGCGTGCAGACCGTTGACAGTGTGTCGCAGCATAGTAGGAGCTACGAGCGCCGGGCGATTCTTTCCACGTGTGTTGTCGGGTTTCTTGCTTTTCCTTTTCGTGACCCAGGTTCGTAGACGAGAGCCGAGGGGTGCTGAAGAAGACGGTGGAGGTCATATTTTACACATACAGCCGTCAAGTTCCACACCTGAGATCACGTAAGAAAAGACGAGGAGTCAGCACTGAGTAGTACTCTACTGGCACACAGGCAGTCCGGTCGCTTAAATAGAGACCGGTATCTCCAGGTCCCTAGCTCGGAAAGTGAGGTTCATTAAGGACTGTCCAATCAGTCGGCAACTCGTGAACCTTGCGGAGTATCTCTGAGCAGGAGGTGTGACCTGTGCCCTCTCGCAGCTTTTCCGGGGACGATGACGATGATGCTACCGTTAAGCAGCACTTCTGGCCGCTACGTTGATTGCCTACCAGGTCAAGAAGACTGTGCTGAAACCGGGCTTTGACTAGGGTGAACTTTGAGCTGCATTTCTAGGAATGTCATCATCTCCGAAGAGGTCCTCCTCTTCTGTTCGCAGCTACCCGTGGGAGAAGACGGCTTGCTTCCTCTGCCGTCGCCGTTTTCAGCACAAGGAAGATGGGCCTTTGTCTTCCCCGGCGCCGTCAGGCTGGCGCAGCCCCTAGCCATTGTGGGCCCACCTTCGGATTGGCTTGCTGGTGAGGTGGTGCTGGTCCACTTTCTTCCCGCAACAAAGGGAAGGGATCCTTTCTGCTGTCGCCGCCGCCGCTCCAATGCCGTTCTTCTTACCCATCCGTCAGCCCACAGGAGAGTCTGCGTGCAACTCCACTCAGGCTTGAGGTGGGCACCCGATCATTGCATCCTCCTTTGATAGTTTGTTGTGGGGCGTAGGCGCCGGTGCTGTCCGCGGGGCCTCCCTTAAAGAATAAAGCCATGAAGACTGAAAAGGCTATAAGTGGGCAAGAAAAATATGAGTTTCCTTTGTCTTGCTTATTACGCCTCACGTGGTTGGGATGGCAGAAGAAGCAGTAAGGGAGCTAAACTATGAGTGCAAAACGTGAAACCTATGTAAGTGAAAAGCTTTTCGTACCTTAAACATCAAGTCTGGGGCCTGGGCGCCGAAAATAAATGTACACTCGACTCAAAGAGCCCTAGGACGAAAACACAGGAAAGACGGCGCAAAGGCGCATTTTCATTTGTTGTCGTTTCAGCATTTTTTCAATCGAGAACATGCATTAACTGGCCCAACAGGCTATCATTTTGAAATCCGCGCGCTTGTCCTCTGTTGTGTATCCCCAATAGATATTCAATATCTGCACGTGAATAGGCGCAAACCCATAAAACTCACACAAGCAAGCGCGCGCAGAGAAAATAAAAGCAGCCGTATAAATTTTAATCTTGGTAACCACCAATGAAAACTAACAAATGCATTGACGCATATAAAATAACATTTCAGGATGAGCGCTGACTGCGTTTTAGCAGCAACCGTGTTACCAAATGTCGCGCAGAGAAAGGCAGTGAAGCCGAAATTAAGTAATACGACAAGGTTGCCGACACGTGTGTCCTGATTTGCACATGCTGCAACGAAGATAGGGGCGCGACCTTTTGCAAACAAAACCTGCCACTTAAGCAGCAATGTTGCCGGAGATGGAGGAACGCTTCTGAGGGAGGCCGAAAAGGAACAAGATCGTTCGCGTAGCAATACGCTACGCGCGGCTATCGTGCTCAGTCTTTGCTTTTGCGCTGTCCTCTTTTCCTATCGATTCAGTGGCGTCCTCTGGGAACGATGTTATGCAATCGCAATCTGTCTAGCCTTATGCAGCATGGCTGAGCGGGAGTGTGCTAGCCGGAAGCTGTTCGGGATCGTCCAGAGCAGCGCGACCGAGCGGCCCTCTGTCGATCCAGGGCGTCCCAGGAAGTTCCGCCCTTCATAAAAGTCAAGACGTCAGATCACTGCCAGATTCTCTGGTGCTCGTGGATGGGGATAAAGAAACACAGACGCTACTGCATCATGGCAGGCATTAGCCCGAACGCCCACTTCTTCGCAGCGGAAGCTGTATTTGCTGCTGTCATGCACTGTTGCTAAGCAACCTCTATCTGGACCCGACAGGTTCGCCCGCGTCGTGGAGGCGCTGCACTAGCGGTGTCTGGCCCTGGCAGCCCTCAGATCGAAGACAGAACGGCCAAAGATGTTACTGTCGAGATGAACGTTCAAATTAAATACGTGGATGTAGATTACAAAGGATTTCACGAGTAATGGAGTAATGTGAACTGCTGAAATGTCTCTAAGAGACACGGGAGGTAGTAGCATTATAAGCGCGACCTTTAAAAGTAGCACAGTGACTCTGAATGCCAAGTTTTAATAACGAGTGGTACTAAAAGTGTACAACATTTTTCTTCCAGTTCCCGTGTAAATAAACCCAATGAACTCAGTCGAATAATATGACAGAGTTGGGCTAAAAATGCGACAGAACGTTTTGGGATCCTGTCGTAAGGACACATTTTTCTGTGGTATTGCGAAGTCTCCTGTGGTGACGACAGAACTTATGTTGCCACGACAAGAGACTGCGCAATACTGCAGAACATTCTATGGTTACTACAACAATTTCTATTGCTGCCATAAAGCCATACTCAAAAATACTACAAAAATCTTCTGTGACAAAAGAAAACTCTCTGGTCTGGCTTGTTTTATGGCGTTTAACGTCCCAAAGCAACTCAGGCTATGAGGGATGCCGTACTGAAGGGCTACGGTTCACGGGTCTCTATCATTTCGTCTCCATCGAAATGCAATCGCCTCAGCCGGGATTGAAACTCGCATGTTTCGTATCAGCAGCCGAGCACGATAACCACTGAGCCACCGCGGCGGCAAAAAAAAAAAAGTTTTCTGGTGAGTTTTTCGTACCGTGCAATTTTGAGATATCTCATGGATAGCTTAAGCAGAAAATCTGTCATGTATTTTGTGTAAGTTTGTAGTAAAAATTTCTAGTATTTGTTTCTTCATTTTTCTAGGAGATGTTCAACTGAATGCTAGCTAGTATACCACCATGCAGTTTCGTTTTCTGCGGATGAAATAAACGTACGAATTACATGCAATCATAAATCTTAATATTTAGCAGGACATGGCAATAAACGTAAAAAAAGATCACTGGATTTAATGTGAGCAAGAGAAGATCGGACATAAAAGACTGCGAATAATGGACAGTCTTAAATTTCCCGTTAGACACTGTTAACCGCTGAAAAAGATTCGAGTGTCACTTGCGCCTTGAGGATTACAGATATTAAAGGCGTTGTACTCAGTGTTCGTGCCTCCGCGTAACGCATTCAGACAATTGCTTTCTTGTGCGCAAGTACAAGCGGCCTCTAGCGCTGAAAATTCATTGGCGTGGCGTACAAGTGCATTGTCTGGCGCTTTAGGTATCGAATACATAGATACCTTTGTCGTTCGTCGAATGTCGGCAGGAGGTGTTGCGTTCTGTATAGCGTGTACGAGTATGGCTTCATAATGGGAGTGTTCCCGAAAGGCACGGAGGAGCCGTCACAGTACGTTTAGAATCATTGGATGACTGCATAATCCCCATTCTGGAACCGGAGCGCTGCAATGTCCTACAAACCTGCTCTTGCAGTGAAGACATCTGAAACAGCCACAAAACCGGTTTTGAAGATGAGCGGTGACGTTCGTGATCATCATTATCCCCCCCCCCCCCCCTTCCCTCTTCATCGAAAGCAGCGTTTCGAAACCAGCGAAATAACGAAATATCGAAAGGAGCGTTTCATTATTTCGACATTTCGCTCGTTTTGAAATGCATTTAGGCACTCCGAAAAAAGGATTGAATGTGGGGTAGGTACTCTGAAGTGCAGTTTTTAAAAGCAAGCGGACGATGTACAGGTGCCCACAAAAGTTTTCGGAGCAATGTAATCAAGAACCTAATTTCCTCGCTAAGCGTAGACGATGTCAGGCAATGAATGGTGTTGCCGCATGCTGGCCTTAGATGCTTATGCACCACTAAACCCAAGAGAATTTTGAG